>NC_143566.1:93299696-93602727 GCF_054136105.1 Typopeltis vanoorti
AGAAAAGCCCTTCCAAACACATTTTATTAGAATTAGTATCTCAATAAGCTTGTGTTTGTGTGTATTCTGTTCGCACGCGCTAATACCCTCACGCATTGTATTTGGACTGCTGTTGCCCAAGAGTGATCTTCCGAAGTTCTTTGGATTATCCTAGACAACAAGAACTCGCTCTAAATGAGCTAATTTTGTCGAAAAATCTTATAGCGATTAAATTCTTGACTAATATATTGATATTCTCTCAAATCTTATTCTAATATTGTTTAATCCAAATAATCCAAAAATTTAATCCTGGATAATCCAAAATGATTATCCAGGATAACGCATACACACAAAAGAAAACACGTCAATAAACTGTTATTAAAATAAATGGCTCATTCTATACCTAATGAACTTGCTATACAGATGATATAAAAACGACAAATTCTAACAATAGAGTATTATAATAAAAAAAAAGGTAATAATTTTGAAATACTTCCATGAGCAGTATGTCAAATTAATTTCTTCAATGGGTAACAAGATTAAACCATTTCAACGTAAGAGATTTTGGTATGACATAGATGAGATTAGCTGTCCTATTATAGCACTAATCAGGTTTATATAAGGCCGGGTTATTTGGCCGCGAGAAGGCGCTAATAGCACGTTAAGAGGAAGATAAGATTGATGGCTTGAGATAGATACGTTCTATTTCTATGCGATTTATGAATGCAATTTTTTTTTCTCTTAGTCATGTTAATGTAACTAATATTTTATTTAAAATTTATAATTTAAAATTAAAAAAATTAATTTTGTTTAAATTATAAAAAGTTTTAGCACACCTTCATATTAGACCATTCCAATTATGATAATGAATTCACTACATGTAGGTAATATGTGTAGTGCCAATTACCTTATTATTTTTTATTTTATTTATTTTCTTAATTTCTTTAATTTCTGATGGTTCTTTTTAACTTCCACGTAATGGAAATTAATATTTTTTCTTACAGAAGAATCAGTTCGCTGAATGCTTTGTCGGAATATTTGCACTAAGAAGTAGCAAAAGTTGCTATAGTAATAATAATAATAATAATAATAATAATAATAATAATAATAAGCAAAGATAAAATCTACAATTCTAAAGCTTGTATTTGTATTCAAATAAACTTCAATGATGACTTGTATTTGTGTTTGAATTAGGATGTTTTGTACTGTCATATATTAAATGTATAAAACTGCATTGAACTTCTATTTTTTGCTACTCAGTACAGATATAAAGTATTAACTGGACATCTAATTTGAGGAGTATCGTTAAATAGAGTTTGCACATATGAATCATACTGAACAGTTGAAAAGATTTGAGACAACATTCTCTATATTATGAAGATGATCACATAAATCAACGCAAAGTAGATGATACGAAGATATCAAATTACAGATTGGTTACGTCATTCTGGTGGGTGGACAACGTGGGGAGGAGAGACCCCCGGAGTGATCGTGGTTCACAGGGCTTGTCATATTTGAGATATATGATTCCTGTAAATAATAGTTCCCAGACTAATCAAAAATGTCACGTGTTGAGACAGAGATTTGGTGACAGTGTTTTAGCATTTTTAGATAAATCTTTAACTACATGACGCCTTTGTGGATAACGTTGTATTGTGCTAGTTACTTCTCATCACCACTAGATGGCGTTGCGAAAAATAACAATTAAAAAAGGGGGGGGAAAACGCAGTGAATCATGAAACACTATCTGACACCAAACCTTTCACCTTACCGCGACCATCCCAAGCGTCCATTGTCGCTGACTGGCCCATCTGGACCCCTCCATACAAAAGGGTAGCCGTGGCAGGCGCCCGCTTATTAATATTCACATTGGCTAAAGCCATTGTTCGAGAACATTAACGGGCTGCTCCTGGGAGGGGTGACGGTCTCTAAACAACCATTTCCGCTACTGGAAACCAAGCCTTTGTTCTCTTCCGGACCCACTAAAGGCACAGCCACCTGGTCCTGTCTTTGCTGGGAAAATCCCTTTGGGTGGTGCATTGATTTAGGAGTCTTACTTAACCAGTGAATTATGGGTAACAGGTGATGTAATAATTGTGGCTTGCAACAATACGGAGGAGTGAATTATGGGAAGATGCTGACAAATGGGGAGATTATGGACGTGATGATTTACACAGAGAATACCCTTTCAGGAAGGAAAGGGTTAAGTCACAGAAGGTGTGGATATCATCCGAAATACACTCATTGACGAGAGCTTTATTAACAGGGGTGCACAGCTGAAAATTATTTCAGCTATGCACGTAAACCCAACAAGGCTAAAAATCAAAAGTAAAAACTTATGATATGGGGATCATGATGAAGTAGAATGCAATTTTGGGGTTACGATATAATAACAATGGTTGTTGTGAACACAAAAATTCGTAGGAAAGTCGAGAATGCAGACGAAGACAGCAAAAAAAACATTCGCATTATTAGTTTTTTTGAATGAGGTAATAAATATCATATGGATGTGAAATATCATGTGAAAGAGAAAAAGACAAAATTAAAAACTTCAAAATTTTTACAGATTATAGGCCTCATAAATAGAACACTCAACCCAACACATAGTACAAAAAGAAACACGCTTGAAAATACACAATACTTTAGCAGTGCCCACATTATTATATGGCAGTGAAATTTGGGCAATAAACAAACAAGATAAACAAAGAATAAAAACAAGTGAAATGACATTTATGAGAAGAACTGCAAAATACACATTATGAGATCAGAAAAGGAAGGAAGACATTTTAAAAGAACTAAAAACAAAATCAATAGAAGAAAAACTAAACAATTATAAACAAAAATGGATTGAACATGTAAACCGAATGGCCAACACCCCACATCCTAAACAAATACTAAAATATAAGCCAATTGGAAAGAGAAGGCAGGGTAGACCTCAAAAAAGGATATTGGATGGATAATGAGACCGGAACAGACCAATATGGTCTATACCATATACCAGTAATCAGTGTTATGATGAGGTAATAAATAAATTAAAATAAAATTGCTAACTTTCATGTAACATATATGATACATGAAAGTTGGTATATCTATCTACACAAAAAAATATGACGATTATTACAAGGTTCTTACCATTCCCACCCTTAATTCAATGAAATTGAATAGACCTAAACACTCAATTTCCTTCAGTATTCCAAGTGGTTTATACATACATACATACATACATACAAAGGACCCACCACCCATCCAACAGGACAGTTCCATTTTCACAAAAACTGTCCTAGTATCCCCTTATATATATAGTCCTTATAAGGACTGGCTTAAAGGGGCGAAGCAATAATGCTTTTCATCTTCCCCGTTATCTGTAGAGGACAGTGTAGGGATAAGGTGTTATTAAGCTATTAAAGCTCTGATCATGGCAGGAGGGTAATAGCAATAGCCGAGCCTCAGTTAGAACTTCATTAGCTACAGCATTGCCATCCATTACCCTCCAAGGGTATTGGATTCCCCTAGTATCCCCAGACATGTTTTGGCGGTTTTCAGAATCCGATTTCTAAGAAATATTTTGGTGTGACAATCATAAAACAAACAACCGTTGAAGAAATAAATATTATTATTATATTCTGATAACTTGTAAGTAATATTATGGGATTTAATTCTATTATCAAAATACTAAACTTTTTTTTATTTTGTTGAAGCACGTTTGAAAAAAAATGTGCTTACATCATTTAAAACAAGATTACTGCACCCTTAATGACGAACTAAATGAGTTTAAGAAATACTCAGCTACCTTGTTTATATTTCATTTAAATGGAAACAATGCAACATTTCATTTCACAAGTTCTACGAATGCCTGGTAATGTTTGTGTTTTATTTTGTCCCCCTATCTCTGATACGTTTGTACTTTGGAATCCCCAAGACAGCTAATTTTAATTGCAACATAGTTTTCTACAGACCCTACACTCCACTAAACACGTCATTTACTAATAACACCAATCAATGCGAGTGAATGACATTTCGCGATTACGTCACTCAGTATTTGAATGTTGCTCTGGTAACTATGACGTCGCAATTATACAAAATAGACGTCAACTTACGCAGATCAGCAATCGGTATTAGTGGACTAGCCTATTTCACAATAGTGAGTAAGCACAGCAAAATAACGTACCAAAAGATAGCTCAATAACGGAAATTCTACGATTATAATGAGAATATTTTTCTAAAAAAATCGGTACTTCTTAATATTATTAATTTCTATTACTGTTAAGACGCCTTTCGATTTATTATTAGAGTGGAAATACTAAATATTAATTTTGTGAAATCAAATTAATAAGGACTCCGATTATTATCGTATTTTATTCTCTTCTAAGTTAACTTTTAAAAGCATACTTCGCACAGATTACAGAAAGGTAATAGTGCATCTTAAAATTTAAAAATTAATTATTTTTTGAGTTGCTTAGCTTTAAAAAAAAAAAGGCTTAAAAAGTTGTATCGCAAGTTTAATCCGCCAGGTTTCTTGACGTTCATGACGTCATTCAGCCCATTGTTGTGATCACTAGGTTGGCTCGTGATGATAACAGCCGAGAAGGAAATAAAACTGGTAATGAAATTTTAAAGCCTTCTTTTATATGGTTTGTAAAACTTGTACGAAAAAGTACCTTAACAGGTAATCTAAAATAAAATGAAGCACTTTAATTAAAAAGTAAAACTAGTTTAACTGAAGATCTGTTCCTACAATCTAAGGCTACAATATTTCGTATATTCTTAAATAGTATTAAAAAAAAAAGTACTTTATTAATTCTGCGCTGCATTACAAAACTGCTTTGTTTACTAGAGTTAATGCACTTATATTATTTACCGTAATTGAATCGCCACATCTTGTCACTTGCTTATATAATAAACACATTCTCTATTTTAGGTTAGGGATGACTACATTTATGCAATTAATTTGTTATGTTGAGGTTCGTAGGATTAAATTTTAAACTTTTAATCTTTTATTCAAAGTATACCGGCCTAACGTTAAAATTCGTTTTCTATTTATATTACTTTGTTTATTCGTGACAAATGGAATTATAAGTACATAACAAAAAAAAAAAAAAAGAAAAAGAAAAAAAAACCAAGTTTGAACACATCGAATAGTTGAAATACGATGGACATATTAATGCCACTTATAATAATAAAAGTCATAATGAGTGATTTAAAATACTGGAGTAAGTGTACAGATGTACTTATTGTGACAGTACGTATATCTGTAACGTTTGAACAACAATGCATACTGCAACATGAAGTCGAAACAGCTGTTCCAGCAAAGCTACAAGCAAGACCATATTTGCTGTGCATGCATTTATCAGATCTGTATTCGATTTGCAATTACAAAATACTGTGTATAAGCTTTAAATTTTTGCATATATTTTTTTTGATAATTTCTTTCTCTTAAGAATTCATCACTTCAAAAACCTACAGTGAATAGGGATTTTCTCGGGGTTAGAATGACTTGAAATTTGGACTCCATCTATTAATGTATCTTTCAAAAATTATTCACACGATTTAAAACGACTTCCCAATTTTAATCGGTATATTGACGTTCGAATTATGTCAGAAAGTGTTATTGTTATCAAATCATATAATTCGAACAATATAATTTGCCACTGATTTTCATATTAGTATCAATAGAATATAAACAGAATTCAAATTCATTTCGTACAACACTTGTCCAATTTCACAAAACATTGGATGTTATACATAGAAGAGCCTATAAAGAACTCATTAAGTCTAAATGGCAACTCTGCTGAATAATTATTGCAATCAAATGGGATTTGGTTGCAGATAATATTGTCAGAAATGCAGCAGCAGCCATAGATGTCTCAGGCAAGAAATCAGAGTGGACTGATCTTTGTATCTTAAACAATTGCGGGTAGTCAGATGATGAAGTATCTTTTGTAGTTGACATAGCGAGGGATTGTAGGAGTGCAAATTTGTCATGAAGGAAAACTGTTTTGTTTGGTGCAGGCAGGTAATGTTATCAGCAGTTATGCTAATAGCTTCAATAATCTCTTTAACACGCATACCCAAAAGGGCGTATAGGAGTGTGACGTGTTTGATATTCTGTCTTCCAACGATGAGAAAAGTTACTGGTCCAGGTTGGTATTTTGGGGGCATAGTTAATAGATTAACCTAATAAAGACTTTGAGTGGAGATGTGCGAAAGGCATCAGTAGCAATCCATATACCCTGATGATGGATGGGATCCAACCATCGCAGGACATTCTGCTTTGCAGAACTATAGACTTGAGACCCATAATCCAGCTCTGGACGTATAAGCGCACGATAAAGAAGAAGCGATGAAGATCGTTTCGCACACCATTCAAGAGAGGATTGAGTGCGAAGGGGATTCAATGCTCTCTGCACTTTTTTCTTAGGTGACGAATGCGTGTAATGAATGTAAGTGTTTTTGTCAAAAGATGAGTCCCCAGAACTTGGCTTCTGTTGCTACTGGAATAACAGTTTGTCCCATTCTTAATTTAGGATCTGATTGAAGGTTGAGTTTTCGGCAGAAGTGCCGCAGACACTTTTTTCTGCTGAAAACCTGAACCCATTACTAAGGGACCATAGAGAAACATGATCAATTGCTTACTGAAGTTGTCTATCAATGATCCTCGTTACGAGAGGGACAGTAAATTGTGAAGTCATCAACATATACTGCATTGTCTATAGTGAAGCGTCACACTTAAGACGGGGTGAACGCTGTTCTTGATTACACGGCTAAGATAGCATACTTCCCACTCGCACTTGAAAACTTCGGTTAGACAGAAGATTATGAATATTTATGGGAAAGTGTATTCTGAGAACTAAGGTTATAGAGATCTTTTAATATGTCATATCTTCAGGCTATTCATAAGATTTTTTCATGTCAAAGATCACTGAACCCAGATATTCTTGTCGAGAATTCGTCTCTTATACAAGTTTCTGAACGGATTGAGTTCAGAAACTCTCGGACCACGTGGTCCAAGATTGAACGATGTCTACGAAAGCCACATCGTATACTGGAGAGAATTTTTTTTTTTTTTTTTAATACCAGAGAAGTCCGACATTAACCATTTTATCCAATATCTTACAAACAAGTGTTCAAAGCAATAGATCGATCATTCTTTGCTTGTGTTCAATCCTTTCCTGGGTTTGAGACAGTAGTGAACTTACTTATGCCAAGAATCCGAAAACTCTTCCTCTGCAAGTATTCTGTATATTAAGAGAAGGAGATCCATAGAAGATGATAAGATATGCTTTATCATTTCATAATGGATGTCATCAGGCCCAAATGCACTAGGGTGAGACAGCAAAAGAGCTCATTTTAGTTCCTCCT
Organism: Typopeltis vanoorti; assembly: GCF_054136105.1. Lineage (NCBI taxonomy): Eukaryota > Metazoa > Arthropoda > Arachnida > Uropygi > Thelyphonidae > Typopeltis > Typopeltis vanoorti. The sequence continues at coordinate 93,307,035 of NC_143566.1, forward strand.
TAACAAATGGTTGATTGTATGGCTCAAGCCCATTGGTAGAAAAATTTAGCCTTTGTTTCTCTGACTGCTCTTTCAAAAGTAAACATTTAGGAGGAATGTGAAACGGTTGCAGAGATTCTAGCAAAACTTTCTCCCAAAGTGTCTACAATAGCTTTGAGATCAGCCACAACACATCCATTATGTTCCAAGGTAGACAGTTGATGTGTCCTGTATCCATCTTTCGTTCCCTGAATTTCACCCCAAACAATTTTTATACTAGTTATTTAATTAGTCGATGATATAAACTAAATCCAATATTGCTTTTGACTCTAACATCTTACATAACGTGCTTTGGCTAGAACATGCTTAAAAGCTATTAAGTTTAATGTGAAGTATCTACGAAATATACCCCATGCTCTGTATCGATCTTTTTGGCTGCTCGGCACTCTTGGTTCTATCAAGACTTTGAGCAGAGTGGAAATCGGGATGTTTATGGAATTGAGGCTGTTGCTGTCTGGACAATAATCTGTTATCTTTCACTGCTTCGTTGAAAGAGATTTGACTGAGTGCATCAGCATTAAATTTTGCAAGATGGTAAAAAACATTCCAGTCAGCCTGGACTATTTTCAACATAGGTTTCCATGTAGAAGAACATGGTTCCTGTAAAGACATTGTGCGAATAACAGGAAAGTGATCACTTCCATATATGCTCTGTTCGACGTTGCACTCGAGCACTGGAAGAATGGAAGGGGAGTAGATTGGAAGATCAATTGCAGAATACGAATGGGTAGGCTTAGGGAAGAGAGTATTGAATTTATTATTTAAAAGGATGGGTTATTATTATCAAGGATTCTGTCATTAATTCGACCTCGTTTATTAGTGTTGGCGCTACCCCAGAGAGTATTGTGACCATCAAAAGTACGGTTTCAGGCAGTTGAAAGATGAGGTTATCAATTTCATTTAACTCAGCACTTGGTGTTAAATAAATTGAACATATTGTAATCAGAAATCCCAAGGAGAGGCGAATCTCTACTGCTTCCAGAGGAGTATTATGCTGGACATGATGAAAAAGTGTATGACTGCCCCACTAGAATTGCTACTCCACCAACAGCAGGATCACCTTTAGTTGTGTCCTTGCATAGAACAGTGAAATTTCTTAAGGGTCCTAAGTATGTTTCCTGTGGACAGAATCGATATTCTGGCGAAGTCCACAATAGTTCCGTTGTAAAAATTTTCCTATTGTTTTGATTTTTTAAACTTGTCTGATATTCGGAAGGTTGAGCACTTACCATAGCGAGGTTTGTATTTTGGAAAGTATGGACGGCCAGTGTCTATCTCTTCCTTTGAAAAAATATTCAATCCATCATCTGATGTGTCAGAATCGCTGGTAAGTTTAATTTATTTTCAGTGGATATCGAAGTATCCATTTCTTTCTGTCGGAGTGTCCGGTACTTTATATTTAAGTCCTAGTCATAAATTTTTGACTAGTGGCTTCTCATCGAATGGAACCATTTTTTAGTTGTTTCCTGTTGTTTTAGTTGAGTGTATACAATTGATGCGCTCAACAGAGAAGCACCTCGCGATCATAAAGTTCAAGTATGGTAAAATTATCTGATGGTGGAATAGACGTAAGAGTTTCAGATGCTGTTGATATTTTCTTAACTGTCACCTTCTCAGCATAAAAGGATCTTAGGATTGGTGGTGATTAACTTTCTTTTCACACCCAGATATATGTTTTGTTCTGTTTTAATATTTTGTATTTCTTTTTTCATATTTCTATTTCTGACATGTACAGGGATAAGTTAGATGCTCTCCCTGATTTATGCATTTAGCTTTCTGGGCAGAGCAAGATTGGTTATCATGCTCTTTACTACCGCATCGGGCACATATGGTAGGACCACGACAGGCAGTTTGGGTATGTCCATATTTCTGACATTTAGAGCATCTGAGTGGATTTGGGATGTACATTCTAACAGGACAGTTGAGATGCCTTTGCTTTTACAGATGGTGGAGACTTAGGTGTATCAAAAGTAAGGATGCTGTTTCTGGTCTGAATCAGGTGACCACTCCTATGTATCACGATGTGCCCCATACTTGTCACTCACTGATTTTAACTGTGAGGTGTTACAGTGATTGGTATTCCGCCTATTGATTGACTCAGCAGTTTTTCAGAATGTTGCAGGTATGATGTTTCTACAAGATCACCAGAACGTAATTTCTTAACTGTTTTGGGAGAGCCTGCCGGTCCTTCTAAACCCTTTTGAACAAAGAAGGTTGGCATTTTTTCTATTGGTTTTTCACCTGTTGCGTGAATGACCAGAAACACTGGTACATTCCAGGATGAAGACTTCATTCTTAAGAGATTTTTTGTTCAGCGTCACAACTCTCCAAATACCATGGAGCCACACATGGACGTCCACTAAGCGGCAAGTAATGACTGCTCTAGGGGAGTGGAACGCCAGGATTAACCAGTTCGCTATACTAGCCTATTCCACAGCTAGCCTTGAGTCCCGACCGTGGATGACGGGGATGATAGACTTACTACAATGCCTTTTACCCTTGCAGACAAGCCCACTAGCCGTTTGTTTTTAGCCATCCAAGACCGCCTATCTTGTTGATGCAGAGGTCACAGTTGTGCAAGACTGCCAACCGAAAATCTTCTCTGAATGTCCACATGTCACATTGCATAGCAAACACGGTAGAAGAGGAGCATTGAATCCCAGTGCTGATGGTCTGGATGAAATGATAGTAAAAAAAGAATCAGGAGGAGTAGAGCGAAGAATACGGGAAGAAAAGCCCCATGGGGATGGAAACATCAGGGATTCCAAAATATACAAGTCAAGTCATCAGGTGAATAAGAAAAACAACCTAGAAAAACAATTTTCAGGAGGATTTTTTTTCACATTCGGTAAATATAAGTTAGATTTTAAAATATTGCAAATATCTTTGATTTCAACATATCCATACATACTTTCATCATCTCACCAATACCATAAAATTATTCACTATTTTTTGTTGCAAAGAAACCTGAGCTTACTATTTTTTTTAAAAACAAATCGTGTGTATTAAACTGCTGTATGTGTATATAAGCACAAGTATAAACATCTGCCAATTCATAAATATACAAAGTACTATATAAATACACTCAAAACTAAATTTCCATTGTAAACATCAAAGCAAAAACACGTCTATGAAGGAGGGGAATCATTTTCTCAATCAATCAAAAATAATCTAAGAGTTCACCGAGACGCAGAGGGGAAAATCTTATGCCCTCCCCTCAAAAAAAAAAAAGTTAAATGACTACTGTCTACTTCTACCCACGGCAATTTAAAAAGACTGCTTGAGGAGCACGGGTACACAGGGATGGAGGTAGGGGAGCATCTGCTACAAGGATTACACCACAAACTAAATGTTCAAAATAATTCTGTTGGTATAAACAAAAAATAACGCAACAAACCAAACATCTGTAAACAACAAGTTTATTTTACATACTGCTAAAGCATACACAAACTATATACATTTCAGCACGGTCGCCCGTTAGAGGGCGCTTTCTGCCAGGCCTGCTACAACAGAATAAGGCATGCCTCTAGCACAGCCTAGGCATTTAGAAATAAAAGGCACAGACACATGCATGCAGACCGGAGCGTTGTGCCACAGGAAAGGATAGGGAAAAAACTTAGATTTGTACATTAGGGATGCTACACTAGCGACATCTGGCGACTATGATACAAAAATAAAGCCACACTGCGTCATCTTAAGGGGATAGAATGGGGGAACAAGCGACTCATAATACAGTTCATGCTACTCAGAAATAAACGCCTTCTGAGGGCCAAAAACTACACAATAGGGAGGTCTTGAGGGGTCACATCCAATCAAGCAGGGTGGCGAGCAAATAGTCCTATGTATAAAGGCATCTGTGCCATTAGGAACGGTCAATGATTAAAATGTACAAAAATGGCAAAATACTTGTCTGTCTTGTATATAATATGTACACTGTCTTGGCTTACCTCTCGTACCTTGGTCCCCCGAACTTAGGAACTAGATCGGCCCACGAGAGCCCGCATTCATGAAATAAATAGGCCATACACAAACACATGCACACACGTTTGGCTAGAGTCCTGGGATCCCGTAGGTCAGAGTTTAGTCCTACCTGGGTAAATGGTTGGCTGCAGAAAGGCCCCGGGAACGCCGGGATAATAACCGGGAAAGCCCGCATACATGTATGGGAACAGGCTGGATGCGTCGCTTCCAGGAAGCATGAAGTCACCGAGGGGATTCATCACAACATTGTCTTGGGAGGATACTGGGATCTGCGAAGATGTCATCTCTTCCTTTGGCTTGGTGGGTAAGCCATCGACGGCACAGTTCTGATCCTTTCTGGAATCGCCTTTCTCGGATTCGGACGACACGCTAGGGGTGAAGTTGGGGAGGGAGGAAGGGAGTGAGGGTATCTGCGAAAGTCCCATCATTTGCATGAGACCTGGAGCAGGCGTCATGTTGGTGGAGCAATTTCTGTTCCTGGTCAAATCTGGCTGTTGAGGAGGAAGGGTCAAGTCAGTCCTATCGGAGCTGTCTTGGCTCTCGGTGAGTTTCTTCATGCTTTCGATATGAGTCCTGAGTTTATCGATGTGCTTCTTGGAGAAGAGATGTTCCTGCACACTCGAAGCTGAGAACTTCAGGTTATATTTGATCTGGCACAACGTACATTCCTCTGGCTGCTTGTAAGATTCCATTTCGTGGCCAAACGTCTTCTCAAAGGCCAATTTGTTCTTCTTTTCTTTGGCTCGAGCATTCTGGAACCACACCTGAATAACTCTTTTCGGCAGTCCGATATCTCGACCCAGCGTCTCGCATTCAGCCATCGACGGAGTCTTGTAATCAACGAAAATGGACTTCATGACCTTGAGCTGCACCGTTGACATCTGGGTGCGAAACCTCTTTCCAGAGTTGGTCATTCGCCGATGCAAGCTGATGTGGGAACCGGGTGAGGTAGGATTGCTCTCATACGCATCTTCTCCGTCCATATTGTCCGTCGATTCGGAATACGTTTCGGAGCGAGCATCGTCAGCAATTCCCGTATGTGACATTCCATCTTCCGCTAGAAGGAACGCAATGTCCTTGTCGCCACCGAGTTTCAGAGGTTTGCTGAGATCAAGAGGAGAATCGGTGGTTTCTTTGCCTTCTGCTTTCTCTGGATTCTTATTGGACGTTGCGTCGTTACTTTGTGTGGAATCCTTGCTCGTGTGACTAGGGGAACACAACTCATCCAAGTACTTCTTCAACGAATCTTCGTAATAGCGCTTCATTGTACTTTGAACCGAATCAGCAGACGTGGATGGGGTATTTAGTGGGGGAGAGGGTGAAGGTAGAGAGGTGGAAGGTTTTTCGTCTAACGGACTGGAACATGTAGGAGCTTCTGGATTCGAATCGTCTCCATCACCATCGGGAAGGGCATCGATGTTGATGTCGCCTTTGGTGTACTGATCTGCATGCCGGGTGGCCAAATGAGATTCCAGAGCAGAGCGGGCCTTGAACAGTGCTCGACAGAAAGGACATCTTTTGTGGATGACTTGTTGATGTGCCCGAAATTGACCTTTGCGCTCTCGTGCTCGTGTGTTCTGAAACCAAACTTGTACCACTCTTTTCTTCAATCCCACTTCCTTGGCAATGTTCTCCAGCATCTTCCGACTCGGATTACTCTCCACCTGATACTGCTGATACAAATAGTCCAATTGTTCGGGAAGGATAGTGGTTCTTAGTCTCTTGTCCTTAGGCTGTTCAGGAGTGGAATCCTCGTCGTCTGAGACTTTTCGTTTCATCTGAGGCAACGGTGGCGTTTGCGTGTCATACGACATCATTCCAAATGATGAGTTTGAGAAGTTGGGGAAAAGGCTGGGATTCATCATATGAACGAGTTGATGCTCTCTCCAAAGATCTAATCTGGAGAATGCTAAACTGCATTTATCACATCTGTACGTACCATTCTGCCCAAACTTGTCCTGAGGTCTAGGAACCACCGGACTCGGACTCGGTAAGGATGGTGGCCGAGATCTTTCATCAGTTCCAATAGTTTGTTTTAATTGAGCAGCTAACGGATTTTCGTCTTTGAAACAGGAACCTTTTTGGTGTTTTATCAACTCATAATACCTCTGGAATACTTGAGAGCATTTGTTACACTTGTAGTTGAGTCCTGGTGTTCTCTGAAAGCGAGTCGATCTCTCTTCTTCGATAGCTACTGGTGGTTGGTTTTCATACACTTTTCTTGCTTTTTGACGAGCGTTTTGAAACCAAACCACAATAACTCTAGGACTGAGATTGAGAAGTTTGGAGAGATACTCCAGATCATCATCTTTAGGATATGCATTTGTCTCAAAGAATTCCTGAAGTACCTTGATTTGATAATCCGTAAACCTCGTACGATTGGCACGTTTTCCAGAGCTTGATGTGGTTGGTGTAGTTGTACCGCTTGGAGTTCCTGTGGAGTGGGGAGATTCTGAGGTAGGAGGAGAACAAGGAGCCATGGGAGAAGTGAGAGGATTAAGAAAACTGGGAAGGAAGTCTGAGGTGGGATTATGCAGATCATTGAAGTAGGTGGGATTACTTGTACTTATCACTGGAATGGAGCATGGCGTTGACACCAAGATATTCGCGTCGGAAAATGGGAGAACACATGAATTTGATGGAGTGGGCCTTTCTTCATGCAGAGGAGATTTCGGGGTCTTTGGCCTTTTTTCTGATGGTTTATCTTCCGAGCTACCACTACTGGTTTCTTCATTCCTGCTACTGCTGTTGTCTCTACACTTGTCTTTAACTTCATCCATGTTGTGATTTACAGAATGGACCTTAGCTTCTCCAGTTTTTTCGTACTCTTCCAAATTTAGAAAGGTTGACGGAGGATTGTTGAAGTTGTATGGAGAGTCTTTATTCCTTTGTCTTTCTTTGAACAGCGTATTCCGAAACCAATGTTTGATGACCTTCAGTGGGAGTCCAGATTTATCTGACATTTCCATGAGCTGCTCTTCCGTTGGCGAGTTGTTGATGTCAAAGTAGGCTCTCAGTATTTTCAACTGGTCATCGCTAATTCTAGTTCGTGCTCGCTTTTGTTGTTGGGCATGAGATAATTGTTGTTGTTGAAGAAGTTTCTGAGCAGCAAAGAAATTCGGATCCATTGGATTGGGCATCATAGGATGGGTAAAGGCAGAAGCCATTAGAGGATCAAGAGGAGGAGGCATCATTAGAGGTATTAGTGGTGGGTGAAGGTTCATGGCTCCACTAAAGGGCAAGTTCATGCTCATGTTCAGTCCCATTGGCATTCCGATACCTAAACCCATGTTCATTAGTAATTGGTTGAACTGAAGATGAGCTGCCATCTGGGTTGCTGTCATAGTAGCTGCTTCTGATACCTGGGGGGAAGCAAAGGAAGTGACTGGGGGAGTGATAGAAGGAGGAAGTGAGAGAGATGGTGGTCCTGAAGGAGTCACTGGAGTTGATGATGGCCCTGTGCTTGGCTCACCACTTGAAGATGGAGAAGTGGCTTCAGATATACTTACTTCATCAGCAGCTGGGGCTGATGATGCATTTCTCCTCTCGTAATCAACTTTAAAATCCTCAGCAAATTTTTCAACCATCAATATTGGCACAATGTTTTTGTGAATTTCTTCCTGATGCGACTTTAAAACCCAGATGCTAGAGAAATCTCGTCCGCATTCTTCACACACCGACCGATTAATCTCTGGAAGATCAATTTTTGTCTTCTCTTTTTTGTCTTCATTCTCGAGTAAGATGTTTTTGCTTTTGCTTTCTTCTATTGCATCTTTCTTTGGATGATCATCTGCCTCTTTCTTTTCAACTTCTTTTCTTGGTTTCTTTTGAGTCATTTCGTTGAACTGCATCACTACATCAAACCCAAAGCTTTCTAAAAGATGTCGAAACATTGGAGGTTTTGTACGAGGAAAAGCAAACTTAGAAAACATCATCTTTCCTGGAGTTGGACTCGATTGTGATTGGTGATGGGAAATACTGTTCGTTATACTTGGTGAAGGTGATGTTTCAGGATGAGGAAGCGGCAATGATAGTCTCTGTTGAGATTCTTCTCTTTCATGAGGTAACGATAATCTTGATAAATGAGGTGGAGGTTGTGTTAATCCTGGGATTGGTGGTGGCTGAGGTGTGTTTGGTGCAGCAGACAGGAGAGGAGGAGGTGGTTGAGAGAGAAAACAGTAGAGTTGCTGATGTTGCAGAAGAGCTTCTTGAGACATGAATATAACTCCGCATCTATGACACGTGAAGATGCCTTGAGGGGACATCTGAGAAGGAACGAGAACAGGAGGTTGTGCAATATGTGAGACTAGACCAAGAGCTTGCTGGAGACCTGTTGGATCTGAGGGAAGGTGAAAGGAGATTTGTGGAGATACAGAAGTAACAGGAATTGCCATTGCTGACGATGACGTAGGAAGTGAGAAAGGAGGGAGGTCAGAAATCCTGGGTGACTGTATCGGAGGAGGAGTGATTTGTGGAAGAGATCCTTCAGAACTTTTTTGTGGCTGTTGTTCTTGTCCAGAGTCTGGCCTCTCAATTAACGGCAGTGAGAGATCCACTTGGCCAGTCATCGCTAGCTCGTGCAGTTTAGATGCTCTTGTCTGATGTAGGACTGATCGCACGTGAATGTCCAATGTAGAACTTTGGCTATAAGCCACCTTGCAGATGTTACATCGGAAAGGTTTTTTCTCGTTATCTCCAGAATCAGATGTGCTGCAATTGTTGTTGTTTATTGAAGGCGTGGAAGGAGTTGAGGGCTTTGTAGTTATGACTGGGGTAGGGGTAGTACGTACTGAATTTGTACTGTTTGTAGGGGTGGTTGCAGTGCTGGTGCTAGTAACAACAGAGTTAGTTTTAGTAGTGGAAGTAGAGGTGACTACTGTGGTTGCTGGGTTGCTATTTTCTTTCATGCTAATTTTTAACTTGTGCAGATGAGATACAGAATTATAATGAACTAAGAGAATGTTCTTTTGCGTGAAAGATTCCTTGCATACTTCACACTTGAATGGTCTGTTGGGATCCAAGTATTTCTCCATAGGATAGCTCATCTTCTCCCCTTTCCTATGCAGTAGGGTTTTGTTGTGACTAGTCAAGTAACTCTGTCGTGTGAAGGCGACCTTACAACGGTGGCACTTGTATTTTCTCGTGGGATCATTGTAACTGTCTTCTGCTATAGCCTGACTGTTAATGTAGTCCTCCAAAACGTGATCTTTTCCGTCGTCTCCATCAGGCGCATCGTTTTCTTCCAAAAATCCCACATCTTCAATTTCCTCTTCTTCATCTTCATCCACCTCCTCCCTGTTACTTTCCTTTTTCAACAGTTCTGTCGTTTGAGGATCCAACACTCCTCCACTTCCTCCTCCACTTAGTAGAGGATTATTAGCTAGACTGTTACGATACCGTTCCATTTCTTCTTTAGACATATCTACATGAGATGTCTCTACATGCTTCTGCAGTGCTGCCACCGTGCGGAAACTCCTATCACACAAGACGCATTTCGTCGCCGCTCGAATTACATGATATTGGGTGTGCAGTTGTAACTTCTCGAGTGTCTTGAAAGCCAAGCTGCATTGGTTGCATCGATATTTGTACACGTGCCTTTCCGACACCGACAGCGGCGATTTCTTTGTGTGAATCTCCTTGAAATGGATTTGAGTGGCAGCCAAGGTGTTGAAACACTGATTGCAACCCTTCTTCCAACACAAATATCCAGATGGCTTCTTCTTATCCACATGACCAAATTCGTGTTGGTGACAGAAAAGATCTTCGATTACAGAGTACACTTTCCCACATACGGCGCAAGAAAAATCTTCCACACCACCTTCATCTCCACTGGCTTTGTCTCGACTGTCGCTGTCGCTTTTTCCATCAATGTCACCTAGATCGGGCTTTGTTTCCGCTACCTCTGTACTCTGAGGTGATGAAGAATTCTGCTTTCCTGTTGGATTGGCCATAGCCCATTCCGATTGGTCTACCATTAACATGAGGCGCTGCACGCCCTCCTGTGTTACATTGTGGACTTCCACTAAGTGATTCTCCAATCGCGCGTATTCTTTAAATCCTTCTTGACACAGCGGACATGGAACAGAAGTGGGTCGTTGGGAATGCTGAGCCATCACATGCATCTGGATGCGAACCTCACTACTGCTTGAATAATTACAAAAAGGACAGGTGTGATTGGCATCTGTGGCGGGTTCGGCATTGGCCTTGTCTAGCAGAGCTTGTTTAAGCATTGATCCATCATCGACCTTTTGGTGGTCTTCAAGACGTTCTTCTTCTACTCGACCGTCGACTTCCACCATCTTGTTGGTCTTGTTATCTGAAAAATACAAATCATGAGGGACTCAGATTAAAATCAGGAAGAAAAAACCCTCGAATACTCGTAAGATATCTGACAATGACAATATTTTGGAGGAGGTGGAGAATATTACTTGACACAGAAATATGATTAGGAACCCAACATGGCTAAACCCTACATTGTATTGCCATACTGGTTCCTAAAATTTAAATAAAATTCCGAAAAAAAAAAATTTATATTGCTAAGTCGCCAAAATATTAATTTTTGTTAGTGGTGGAGGGCGCACTAGTAGGAAATACAGTAACAAAAAAAAAAAAAAAAAAATTATTTAAAAAAAAAAAAGAACGGTGAAAGAAATCCTTGACCTACTATTATGTATACAGCTGAAATTTTTAATTAGAACATCTCCTTCTCAAAGAAATTAATTTATATACTATTTTTTCTCACTTTGTCTAGAGATTTGATTATATTATTAATACAGCACTGAATTTAAAGGGGCTAAGAAAAATTCATCGAAGAATGGTTAGAAATAAGTATTCTAGAGGTTTGTTTCTATAATACATGATTCGTTAAATAATAAACTGGAGTTTTTGTTAACTATAGACGGGATTTGTCATCAAAAGGAAGACAGCGAGCAGATGAGCTGGGATCTACGATATCCCAGCAATACCGTTTAGAATAGCGTTAAACTGCAGTCACAAGCAGTGTGACTTTTGCGCCCTAGGCATAGTTTACAAGTGCGCCCCTTATTTCATAAACTAAAATGATTCTAATTGACATTAAACAAAATAAAATTGTCTTTCGGGTTAAATTAACAGCTAATTGGTAGGGCTTTTTTATTTTCGTTTTTAATTAATTTGAAAAATTCTCTGTTATAATTCATTTACAAAGAAAAAGTTATAAAATACCGAAATTTAATATTTTAAAATGTTAACGTTTTAAAATATTTATCTTAACTGAATTTTAAATAGCGGTAGGTTCAAATCACTTAGGTAAGGAACAAAAAAGAACCAAGAGTTGAATAGTAAAATAGTGTGATGTGTGAGGGATAAGGAAAAAGAATCCATACCTAAATCATATATCACTATTTAATTTTGATATTTTAGTAAAGTATGAATAAAGCATAGCTTGAAGTTTTGCGCCCCTTCATGGCTTGCGCCCTAGGCGGTTTCCTAGTTTGCCTAAATGGTAGCGCCGGCCCTGGTCACAAGCAATCTGGAGTATCTGAAGATTCCAGTAGGCTTGCAGTTAATTGTAATTAAAAATACTGCAAAAATGCCTATAAACTCATTTTAAATTATCCTATTTCGAAACAGTGAAAACAAATAATATTTGTATACATTATTTGGAGATTTTAGGGATGAGGTAACGAACATGATCATCTGAAAAACCTACATCAGTTTTGTTATACTGTATTCGTATTACGAATCTCTGAATACATAAACCGATCTTTAACTAATCCAACACTTTTATATTTTAAAATTTACTAAGAAAAACATAAATTTTATATCGTCCATATTAATCCCTAATCAAAGAAAACATGATATTAAGTATCATGTTTTCTTTGATTAGGGATTTTATTTTAGTATACGCATGGAGTATACGCAATTCTTGAAGGCGTATGCTATTTTTTTTCCCTTCTAGCAAGTAAGGTTTTGATTTCTTACATGGATGACTGTTTCAGATAGGGTTCACAGAATATGAAGTAACTGGGGACATCAAGATTATCTTCTCTAAATGACCTGTAGGTTTTTCAGGGGAATGTTATTTAGTCACTAGTCAATTGAACAACTTTAATTTTGCGCCCTCAAAATGAAAGAAAGTTTGAGACACTTCATGATGCCGACTTCTCGGAAAGACATTACTCGATGTGAATGGTAAATAGGAAGTGAGGGGATAGGCGTGATCAAATCACGTTAGCACTCCAAACATAAAGAAAACATACAAGATGCAAACTTAACAAACAAACAACGAATAAATGCAAGCGTGCTTATTTTTCTGTAAGAAGAGAGATGGTCTTCCTCTCACATCATTCTGATATGTTAGAAGCGATAGGATTTGTTAAAAACTCGCGAATCTGACAAACTAATTGAAGAATGGAGTTCATGCATTGGTCGTAATAATTCCAATCACCGAAATCCCCTCTTCAGGAGTAAGAAAAGAGAAAAACGTTAACTTCTTTGGAATATTAAGAAGAAAAAAAAAGCATGTACTACATGAATATATCAGGCTAACGATGATACTACTCTTCTTACCTAAAACTAGAATAAATAAAGCTGCTATTATTTGGTGTCCCTCAATGTCCTTAAATCCATCTAGGGTGGAATTGCTAGACATCAATGCGGCGTTTCTAAAGGCCCTATTTAAAATATGACCTATTCAGGGATGGCACACCACTAAATACATTTACTTTTGGATAAAAAAAATCATATATATAGCTCCTGATGAAGATGAACTATTTCTGTAATGCGGAAAGAACCGGACCAGTAATTCGGTTGGAAATACGAACAGATTAAGCAGTAGAGGTTATCAATAGTCAGCAACGGTTCACTGATCTTCTGTCATGCTGGATTTGTAACTATAAGCTCCGCAGACAATTAATTGTTATGAACCGGTGGTGTCCGTGGGCTATCGTAGTCCTTCGCGAAGAGTAGAATGCTTAGTTATCTCGCCAACTACAGACGTATCTTATAATAGACTTTAGGCAGAAATGGACATTGCCCATTCCACAGCTGTCGTTATAACTCAGGAAGTTGGGTCAACTTTGTAGCTATTTGTTTAATCAAATACGGTCTATTGATTCGACTATTGGTTCAAAACAATTCATTGCCGTGGGAAGGGGAGGTTTATGAGTACAAAATTGACATTGCTGTGAAGCAGTGAACCAATACTAATATTAGTAGCTTCGATCAAATATGACAAGCATCAAATTCTTCCTGGAAATTTGAAATCTTCAGTATTTTTATCCCATTGTTTTCCACTTGTGTGAAGCCTGATGTTGTCGTCACCAGTTGGCTTAATGTCTGGGAGTTGATAATTCGCAAAATAATTATTCAGATATTTTAGACATTCTCTTTCAAGTGTTATAGCCATATTAACACTTAACGACAGAAAAATATGAAAATAAAGCTGAAAATCCAGCAATGTAGCCAATGCATTTTTATTGATATTTGCTGTTATGAATTGTGGAGCAGTTTAAGATAAGTTCCATATATTTTTAGGGTTCGTGTTAAAGGTTTTAGTTAACAGCTTATAAAACCTACAAAAAAAGCATATCTTTGCTGCTAAACGTACAAAGGAAAAGATAATAAGGGACGCACAAACGAGTGTCAAGAACAACAATATAAAACTTAGTAGCTATGATTCCACACCCTACGACCAGTGGGCTTTTAATTGACATCATAAGAAGCAACTCCACAGTATTATCGCTACTGATTTTATTTGTGGCAGCCCATGTGTCAATACTTTAACCACGTCCACGTAGTTCTCCAAAAAAATGGAAACGCTTAGATTTGCAGCACACATAGAGAGAAGCCTCACCCCTGAAATATTCAAGAAGCCTTCTATTCTTTCTTAAAAGCACGAAATTGTAGTGTGAAAATATTAGAGATTCATTTCTCTTGTTATCATATTACAATCCTTCGTGGATGGCACTCACATGAAAAACTTACTGATAACATTAGTGTTGTGTTTAGTTTAACTCATTCAATGCCATTACTCCTTAAGTAATACATCTACTCTATAATATAAAGACTCGAAGGGGGGTCCCCTTTTGAGTCTTCAAAATTCAACAACTGGCCTACCAGTCCGCAACTCGGAGGATTGGGCGCCATAGGCCCCAGGGAAGACGGAACCCCTTTTCGAGTCATCAGAATTCAAGGAGAACCGGCCTACCAGTCCGGAACTCGGGGGGTTGGGCGCCGTAGGTGTCAGGGGAGCGGAGCCCTCCCTAGTATCTTATATTATCTGTAGACTGCCCCCCCCCCCCAATGCTATTGCAGTAGTCGAGAGCTAGGAGTGCACCTTGATTATTTTGCTATTTCTTTTCGTCTTATGCAGTGGAAGCCTGCCTTCTCTCCAAGTATTTGTCTCGCTTACTAGGCTGAAGTCCCAACCCACTTGGTCAATGTAGAATGAATTGGGGCCAAAACCCCAATGAAAGGGCCTCTGGAACTCTAAACTTTCATTTCTTGGAAAATTCTAATATGGTTGTGCCTTATAACACATCTCATGCTGCATCGGTTGTCGCGCAGAATGATCAGAGTAGCGTTCAGGATTTAGGCAGAGGGGTTTTGTTCGAGAAATATATTACAGTCTCCTGCACAAGTCACTGTTGCTGTGAACGAGTAATACAGAAAGTATGGAATTAATCTCAGACGTGAACTTTACATATGCACATAAAACGCACGGGGTATACAAAGGGGTACTCTTAATATTGTCTGTTAAACGATGGAGAGGTAGAAAATTGACATCCTAGGAATTACGGAGACCAGATGGGATGGAGAAATTCATTTCAAAAGACAGGATGTAAGCTGATTGTTTATTCAGGAAGTGACTCAAAGCACTATACGTTAGCTGTGGCACAGAAGAAAGCAACGTGTCAATCGTGGTAGTTTATGCATCCCACACAGAGAGGTCTGATGAAGAGAGTGAGGGATACTACAAAAACCAGACTGTTTTTTGAACTGCCTACGAAGGAGGGATGTACTTTTCATCTTATGGGACTTAAATGCAAAAATGGGAAAGGGTATGAGAGTTAGGCCGGCCTGAGTGTGGTATGTTTGGTCTGGGTAAACATAACATCCGTGGTGAAAGGCTGTTGGAATTTACCCTTGCTAAGAGATAGTAACAACTAATCTCTTACCTGCTCCCAGAAACACCCCACAACGGACCCGTACTTGAACATTTAACATTGATAGGTCAAGGAACCAGACTGATTACATCCTGGTACTCCAATGGTGGAAGAGAAGCATCTCTGATGTGCATACTTGTCCCACAGACCATCAACTAGTAAGAGCCAAAGTAACACTGACACTCGGAAACGTTCCAGGTCAGTCCTGTCGCACTAGAATGGATGTCAGAGTAATCCCTAGTGGGTTTACAGAAGAAACATCAACATATGTGGATGATCGTTTGGAGAAAAATGCGGAGAATTCAACTAAAATGCTCTAGGAAGGAGTCAAGGCAATAATACATGATACAGCCAAGAAACATCCAAGTCCCTGTTAAAAGATCAAGTGATCCATCGATATCAGATTCAACATGACATCTGATTGAAAGAAAGCGGTAAAAGAAACGAATAGACACAGCAGAGAGGATAAGGAAATTTTGGAGAAGCCTTCTCACTATGAAAATTTCGATTTGGCATGAGGTTGAAAGAGCAGTTAAATAAATTAACAGCAATAAGCCCAGGCGCCGATGGAATTGCAGCAGAGTTAATTAAGGCCACAGGGAATGGAGGGATCACAGTGTTTCAGAGATTGATTACAAGAGTATGGAAAACAAGATCATGGCTTAGAGACCGGAAGAAGTCGGTTTTCATACCACTACATAAGAACGGAGATATGAAAGATTGCAAGAAATATAGAACTAGTAGTTTATATCTCATGCAAGCAAGAGTTTATTAAAGATAATTCTAAGTAGGATTGAGAATTTTGCTCAAGCATTTCTGCCAAAGTTGAGGCTGAAATGCTTGAACAACAAGCAAGTTCTGAGACATCTCTAAGCTCATCCTTTGCCTTAAACAGATCACTGAAAAGTATAAAGAACAGACTCCCCTTTACGTAATGCGTTTCATAGACCACTTAAAAGCTTTTAACTGAGTTCAGCGTATGAATCTGTGGTAAGAAATGAAAATAAGAGGTTTTCCTCAACACAGTCGGGTTGATAGCCAACTGATTGCCGTCAGGTTGGCTACGGAGTTAGGTAAGGATGCCTACTTTCTCCTCACCTGTATAGTATCTATGCTGAGCATATCATGTGTGTAGCATTGGATGAGCTTAAAACAGGTATTAGGATAGGTGGCCAGATTAATCAGTAATCTTATGTACGCTGATGCTACAGTTGAAGTTCTCTGTTTTTACAGATCTCATTAACTTTGTCAAGGATTCGTCCTAGTTCTTGTCATTACAAATGAAGGACTTCAACTTAAACCTAGAAAGACAAAGATTATGGTTCTCAAAGGAAATATAAACAGAGAAGCTCATGAGAAACAAGTATACAACTATACCACAGATTTAATGGAAAAAGAATTGAGAAAGTCATCAAGTTCGAGTACGTGGGATCCATCATTAATGCGAAGAATTGCTGTTAAGAAGAGATCGACAAAAGATTAAGAATAGCCAAAACAACACTCAGAGATTTGCCTAAAATCTGGAGGGATGGATCTGTCTCCACAGGAACAAAGTTAAAAGATTCTGGATGCAGCTCCTTTTTTACAACAGCGACTTATGGATGTGAGACCTGAAACCTAAAGAAATCTGATGCAATAAAAAAGGACAGCCACTTTTGAGATGTGGTTAAAGAAGACTGTTTAGGATATCATATACTGAAAGGAGTACAAATGAATGGGTGTTAGAAAAGATCAGTAGAACTTTAAGGCTTCTTAAGGATACTGACAGAAGAAAGTTAAAATATTTTGGACACATTGAAAGGATGGAAGGAGGACCTCTCAGAACAGTAATAGAAGGTAAAGTTCCGGGAAAAAGAGGAAGGGGTAGACCATCAATGAGATGGATGGATGGTGTGTCTGGAGTGAATGATCTTCAGAGTGCTGAAGATTCCAGAAAAGTATGCAACAGCACCACCTGGCGAGAACTGGTGTGGCACATCATTGAGGAACAGAGTGAAGTGCCATTACCGCATTTAATGATGGGTGGGCAATGCCATTATATATATCTATCATGAAAGAGAGTCCATAAGTATTCGGACAATGTTCTGCAGATCATTAGTAATTGATACTTTGTAAAGCTAATTACATTACCAGTTTATGGTAGTGGCTTCAACATTTTAAGTCGTACCACCTTGTATAGCAATTGCAGAATATGTGTGCTTCCTTAGATCATATCTGCTCAAAATGAGATTTATCTTGCCGCTGCGGTATCATTCTTGATTATAGCGATAAGAATGATTTTTGAAACAAGTATCGCCATAAATCCAAATGATTTGAAGTAAGCCATATTCGGACCAAACAGTCATGCAAGACCACAATATGCTATGCAATGGTGCTGAATATAGACTATGTTTAAATAAGAGTATACTTCAGAAAAACCTAAACTGCAACTTTTCTATAGATTGTGACTCTGGCTCGGATCAGACTTTCCACCTTTCTAGACAGGTCCACAAGGTTGGGATAATATGCATCATGTACTGTGGATTACTCTTGGACGCACTGGTGCAACCTCAACCTGATATTCCATTTCGTTCTTAAAATGTGTTCTATTGGCGTGAGATGAGGACTCCGTGAAGACCGGCGAAGTGTTTTGCCATTTCCTCAAACAGTATGACACGGAGGACTGTCGTATCGAAAAAGACTTGAGTCTGTTCCGAAAAGGATTCCACAGCCATGGGCATTCATCGTTCGAGGCAACACAACCAGCGGTTAACCTGGAAGACATGTTTCCATTAAACTTGCGGCAGAAAACTTCACAAATAGAATGATGCAGCTCCCAGATATCTGTCACACCACACCTGACCACATCAGTAAAGTGTGTGGCGTGATTCGAAGCTGCAAATTAATGGTGTAGGCATTCACAGTGTGCTATAAATCAGCGTAGTCTGCACCGTTTGCCATGGTTAATGTTTAGCTTAAGTGCAGTGATGCTCTTCTGTACAAAATCAAGACTAATAGGTCCTTTAAGTGATATTCTCTAACAACTGTGAATCCCCCTCTAGACACTTTGAACTCTGCAGGTTTATCATTTACACATCAGACTGCCGAAATTGCCATATAATCTTCCTGATACCATCGATATGTTAATGTTAGCTTCCTGGATCTTCTTATACAACTATCTGAAGTGGCAACTGACATTTCCATTGCCTACAGTTTATTTAGGTGATGCAATCTTTTATCATACGAGAGATTCTGGTAGAATGGTTGTAAAGCAAACAGGGATCTATCTGTTGGCCTTTGCGTTACATAACAGTTCATGAGGGAATATAGGAACATATGTTCCTGTACTTACACATGAACACAAGTAGGAATGACCCAGGTTTTACACACTGACAACTTTTTCTTGTCAACTGCGATGGCCAGAATATACATGAATATGCATTTCTTGTATGACAAAAATATTTATTGCGTTTTTTGCCAAGATAACAAGCGTAGCTAGAGATGGTCAGTGTCCACATTTAGTAGGTTTCTTGGCACTGTCCATAAACGAGAGGTTTCCGGATCTTTCACAATGCATATCCTTTATCAAGGTCAACCAGACGGATGCGAGTTCCTCCATGTTGCTAACGAGTGGAAGCTGTAGTGAGAACTCATTCATTAACATGTCAGTCTGATGACGTCACTCTGATAAACACGGCACTTCTCAGTTCTGCAGTTGCGTCATTTTATGTTCGAAAACCAAAATCGGACGTTTTCCGCGCGGGAAGGTAATTAAAATCTGGGTGCGTCCTTGCAAACACAGAAACGTCATTACGATATAATCAGCGCCAATGTGAAAAGTTTTAGAAATAAACAAGAAACAAAAATGCCGTAATGAGCTCGACTCATCCGCCATTATCGGAGAATGACGGAGCCAGACATAACACTCAGAGGTGCCAACATAATTCACGAAGTTCTCTTGGCCTCGAACGAACAGAAGCCGATATTAAATCAACAGGTTTTGTGTGCGTGATACATACCAAAGTTTACTGATAGGAAGTGCTATTTTAACATTTGCTTGAATGTCTGACTACCAAGTATATTCGCCACTAAACAATGAATTTGTCAGAAACTGAATATACACTACTTACCAAAAATGTAGGAGCCTCAGAAAATATAATCGCCTGCTTATGTGCTCCTAAATAACTCGTCACACACGAACCAAGTAGCACCATATTACCGATGTGACTTGGAGCGTTATGGCGCGGAGAGACATTCTGGTACATTTTAAGAGTTTTCCTGACCTGATTAACACTAATTGCCACAAGATGATTCATTAGTCGATACTGGAACTGCGCAAAATGTTAAAAGAGTGGCACCACTAGTTCCATATCACTTAACATCAGCTATTACTTGAACATCAAAAAGTGTGAGTCAGTGAGTGACAGATATGATCACAAGTCACAAACGAGTTGGGTTCCTCACACCACTAACATCAGTGGAGAAACAAGGGAAAAACTATAAACTACTGACTTTCACAAGACTCCATCGTCTATCGCAGATAGTGAACCACTGCATACGAAAAGTTCTGAAGAGATTACAGCAGCATACAATTAGACACGATGAGAGTACACCTCAGAAAACGATGCTGGAACTTCGGAGAAGACCATTTTCTAGGTGGTGACCAAGCGACTTCGAGGTAATCCAGGATTGCACCAGTTCAAAGCATGAATATTAACAGACCTGCACTAAACAGAGAAGGAATCCAAATCGTGCTTGTTTCGGGCTGCACCAATACAATATAAATAGTTACTATGGCAGCGACACTATTAAGCCAATCACCGATCTTTAACATTTCACGATATTCGTCTTCACGTACAAGCTTGTGCAGTTGCACGACACCCAGCCAAAGGCTGTACACATAAAGCCACGTGTAGAAATGCAAACGTGCCCGAATCAATATGCAGATCGTGTGGCCTAAAACCACGCCAGATCAATAACAACACGTGCATTTCTGACACCCCCATACCTGTAGCACACACACACACACACACGAACACATACAAGCGAGAGAGAGAAGGCAATTGTAGCTGTCTCTTAGGCGTGCGTCTTCCTCGGCGGACGGATGGTTGGATCCTAATCCCCGGCATTTGTAAATGTCTACGGCACTTCCATCTCGTTGTGGTGCGAAGAAGGCGCGCGCGCGCGCGCTTTTCGTATTAGGTGCACCTAACTGGTGGCTGGAATATCCACGCCGCAGTGGGATAAAGTGTCGCCCAAACACCATTCGCAGAATTAATAAAAAGGATCAAACGTAAGGCGAAGACCGGCAGGGATAAAAGAAAAACAGAAAGATCCGACGCAAGCGTGCATAAATCGGTTTTCCAAGTAAAACAGTGGCTGCACAGTCAACTGGAAGATCTTACCTAGCAAACACACCACTAAGGCTCTACATCACGCACGTGCCTTGATCCCTTTTCTCTTTAATCCTACTAATGTCGCAGAATGATGATTTGGTCACCAATTTGTCCTGCCTGGATGTGCCCATCGTCAAACACAAGAACTACCGTCGTTTCTCCCCAACTCCTCCCCCGACGTTTTCGTTTAACACGCTGTGTCCCGTTCCCTCCTTTCGGAGCTGTTTTGTAGTTAATTCCTTTGGCGCAATGCCAAGAAAAAAGTAGATTACCGAAGTCTATATTAAGCTTGTGGTCGTTAATGACCACCGTGGAAAGGTTTGTATGTCCACCTCTGACAGTTAAATATTTTATGGTTTGCAAGGACCCGAGTCATTTCCATCATTAACCTGAAGCCACCCGTGCTAACAAAGAAATCTCCTCTACTAGATGGAAAGGGGGAAAGGCAGCGTAAGCTTCACTTTTGAAGATATCAGTTAAATTCTTATGTCTTTAAGATGGTAATAGACTTCTGTTAACATCCTAATTTGATGCCCGCTTTCTTTTACTCCTTATCCTTGGTTCCCTATATAGTAAAATGCCTACATTAAAATTCTTTCTTTTAAAAATTGACAATTTTAAGATTTTTCAATTTCGATTCCGTAGGAATAGTAGTCTAGATTCTTTCGTATCCTTTTTTTTTATCCTAAAGAATATCCTCTTCTTTGAGACATGGTTTTGTTTTGTCACTGGTAACAGCCCCCAAAATACAAATCCCTTTACCCGCTAATTTACACACTGCAATCACGTCGCCCTTTCTACCTCCCAAAAGCTCACTAAATTGCAGAAAAATAATCAATATATTCTTGGAGCTGTAAATACAGTCTCTTAATCCTCTGAACTGTCTCTGAGCACTTTCAATTCTCTTGACAGACGTCAAAAATTTCGTGACCAACAGAGCCCAACATCCAAAATACTGGACGGTCTTTAAACCCAGTAATCTTTTTCAATACAGCATCGGACACTCTCGGTCTTATATACGATTACAGCACCGTACAATGAACTTCTAAGTCGGTAGTCCAGTTGTAGTCACTTCCGACTGAATCTGAACGAGCTGTTAAACTACATCAATAGTTTCAGTACTCGTATTAAATATGCTTTGGGACTGATAATGCTTTAAAAGTATAACAGATGTATACTTTAAGAATAACCACTGTATTTATTCATTTACATTTAATATTTTAAGATCTAAAGAAGCAGACTAAAGAGTCTGTGTAACTAGAAGATTGAAATAAATAAAGAGGTTTATAAGCATACACCAGTTAATCGTAAAGCATGGAATACAGCTACAGAAGTCCAAAGACAATATAGTTTTGATTTGGCATAACAGCCTTAGGAATGAACATGACCAGAATTTTTACTAATAATTTTCAATTTTTCAGTGTTATTGTAGAATTGCAAGCGAGTGGATTACCTTGATCGGGATCAAAGGAGGAAGATTGGTTGTTGTCTTCTCTCACTACAAACACGTTTCTCATATCGTCCTCCAGTTCGTTTTTTGGCTGCAGCTGACGAAGATTTTCTGTTCTAAGATGGGGCAGCGAGTTGACGTGCTGGATGAGCAGGACTTTGGACTTAACCGAGACGTTACACAAGGTACACTGATAGCTCCTGGATTCTTGTTTCACTTCTCTCTCGGCGTGCTGCAGATGAAGAAAGAGCCTTCCGTTCGCTTCGTGCCTGGGGGTGGCCGTGTGGAGTTGCAACTTGTGCAAACTGTTGGTGTAGTAGTCGCACGCATTGCACCGGGCCTGAACCGGGTTACTGACATTCACGTATTTCAACTTCCACTCGTTCCTGGGTCCGCCCTCCTTGATGTGATTCACGTGCTGCAGCCTCTGCAAGTGTTTGTCGGTTTTGCAGTGCAGTTGAAAGTTCGCCTTCAGGTTGGTCTTGTAGGTGCACAACTTACAGATGTACGTCCCCGCCACTGCGGTTAACACCTCGTCTTCCCGTAGCCGCGTACGGTCCAGTTGCATGTGCTGGTGGATCGCTTCCACGGAATCGGCAGAGAAGAGGATGCAGACGCAGCACTGGAACATCTGGTAGGAATCGTCGTACGGAATATCGGGTCGCAGGGTAGGGTCCGGATGATCGACGTCGATTGAAGGCGGGCAGGCGAGATTCAGCTGAGATCCCTTACTGGCTGCAGCGGCGGCCACAGCAGCCATCGCTCGCTGTTGTTGTTGTTGTTGCTGCTGCTGCTGTTGCTGAGTGGCCATCATGATCAGAGCATGATTGTACGCCATGTCAGCTAGGGCGGCCTCGGGCTGCAGCTGAGTGTCGGGTGGCATCAGAGCTAGACCGGGATGGAACTGGAGCACGGGATCCAAGGCCTGGGCCTGTTGTAGAGCCGAGAGATGCTGCATGTGCTTCATGTTCTGCTGGAGCACCATCATGTTGTGCGTGTGCTTCTCGCTGGTCATGTGGATGCGTAGGTTGCGTGCCACGTTTGTCTCGTAGTTGCACACGTCACAGCGCCACGTGGCC
Organism: Typopeltis vanoorti; assembly: GCF_054136105.1. NCBI lineage: Eukaryota > Metazoa > Arthropoda > Arachnida > Uropygi > Thelyphonidae > Typopeltis > Typopeltis vanoorti. The sequence goes on from NC_143566.1 coordinate 93,330,106, forward strand.
TTGGGTTTGGGGGCAGTGGGAGGTTTCTTGAGGACTTCAGGAACCGGAGGAGGAGGTGGAGCAACGGTTTGCAGCACGTGATCTGGAGGAAGGGTGCCGTTCTGGAGCTCTTGGACGTTGTTGATGTGCTTGTCCGACTGCATGTGGATGCTGAGGTTTCCTTTGGTCGTGGTCGAGTAGTTGCACACCTCGCACCTGTACGGTTTGTAGCCGCACGTGTACGTTTCTCCACGCGCCAGCCGAGGATGGGGCTGGTTGGTGAGGCAATACAAACACGTCATCTCGTTCTCGGGATGCTTTTCTTTCATGTGGATCTCCAGCGTCTCCTGGTACTTGTAGTGCCAGTTGCATTTCGGGCACTTGAGGGTTTTGCAAGAGTTCCGGGAGTGCATCATGGTCATGTGACCCCCTAACGATCGAGACGACCCAAGGATCATATCGCACTTTGGACATTCCACTCCGTTAGTTTTGCCATCGGGATGTTGAGCACACACGCCTAAGATATTACTGGTAGAGGGGACTGGGGAATTACACATGGGGAGGAAGGAGTTCAAGAGTCCTTTGGGGGAACACCTCGCCTCTGGGGATGTCGGTTCCTCGGGTGTTGGATGATGCCTTTCTTCTTCGACATGCTGCGATCCATTGGGAACCCCTTTGGGATGAGACTCCGATTTCTCCGATTCGTCGTCCGCCTGAGCAGCCGCGGCAGCAGCTTCTTCTGCCATCTTTTCAATGTTTGCTAAGTCCTCTAGTTCAGGAGCAAAGACTTCGTCAAAAGGACTTGATCCCTCCTCCTCCTTCTTGATGGTGAGATCAGTCACAGAGGCCACTGGGCTGGAAATTGCCGAAACTAGAGTAGTGACGGCCGCGGAAGTGGAGGAGGATCCGCAGCTTGGAACACCAGAGACGGCACAGGATTCGGAAGTCAGCAAAGCTGACGCCGAACAAAGAGAGGAACTTGAGCTCGGCTGGGCAACCTGTCGGTGCAGTGAGGCCCCGCTCACCTGGGCTGAAGTAGGAATTGGTTCTAGGAACGACAACAGGGGGCCTTTCTCCTTCCCCACCCCCTGAATAATGGCGGAAATGTTCGTGTGGGTCATCAGTTCCCGCTCCTCATTATTCAGCGTGAGGTTGTGCTCCCCCATGGCATGAGCAACGAAGGACTTGGTAAACCCGAAGGACAGTTTGCAGATGAAACACATGAGAACAGGTTTGATGGGCACAGTGCAGATGTCCACTAGCGACATCCCCCCTTTGTCCAAACTAATTGGCCTCTTGCCGTCACTTCCGGCGGTGAAAACGCGATAACTGTGCATAACAGGAAGTTCAGGAACTTTGGAGGCATCTCGGAGGAAGGAGTATGCCCGGCCGTACAGGGCACTGAACAGAGCAGGGTGGCGAGCTATGTGGAGGGCATTCACGACTTGCGGAGCAGCTCGCACTTCACTGGAGGTCACTCTACAGCTGTCCACTACACTTCCCTCCTGCTGAGGTAGATCCAAGCTGCCTTCTTCGTCACTGGGATCCGAGTCTCCTCCGCCACTTCCCTCAATGATGTACGCTGACCCATCGGGATTGTAAACGATCTTCCCAGTAAACATCTCCACGTCACTGGCGGAGTTGTCTGATCCATCCCCATCTTGGCCACTTTGGGACAGCGACTTGACCTTCCTAAACGGATGGGATGCGACGGTAGAGTGGTCGGGAGTCCCTTCGATCTCCAGGCTTGGATGTTCCTCTGGGGTCATTTCTTGACGGATGTCACCAGGTGGAGCTCCGTTGTGCTCTGCTGCACGACCAGACGGTTGGGGTGTTCCCAACGGAGTACTTGGAGGTGTGTGTAGTGCGCCCTCTAGTGTTGGCGGCTGGTTAGTCCGCTGGCCAGTGTCCATGTCAGTCCCTGGGACATCCATGGCATCGCCAAGGTGCCTGTTAAGTCATCATGAGAAATGCAATCCAGTTCTGAAAATAAAGAAAATAAATAAATAAAGTAAAACATTTAGCGAAAATCATTCAGCAATGCATTGTTAAAAACAATCTTTAAAGAACAATTTTAAAGTTGATTCAGTGATCTTTCAGACATCCTGACTTCTTTCGCTCAACTCTAAATAACACTCAATAAATAATAAATAAAACTTTCTGCGCAGTGGCATCATCATAAAACATTTGCAGCACCTGAAAATCCATCAGAATAACAAATAATAATAATAATAATAATGCAATTATTTTAGGTATAGGCTAAACCACTTAAAAGTTGCATGTGGGACTTCGCGACATTCAACCCTTCTTTGGAAAGACTTGGATTTGGATCTCTTCTAGTACTTGAGGAACCTTCATGAGGGCTATTCAACTATAGGTGAGTTAAACATTTTGATATAGAGGTGGCTGCGTTTTTCCTCCCAAAAATTCGATTTATCATCGCAAGCAAATATGCCCGAAAACACAATAATAGACGTGAAATAAAGCAGCCTCGTAAGGTTGACCATTAATTAAGGCTCTTGAGCCTTAATTCCAAGTAATCCAATACAACTATTGCTAATAAGAAGCCGTAAAAAGACTTTTGCCTGAAGATTTACATTTTCATATGCAAAGGATCTTTCTTTCCGTGTGATCTGGCAAAATCTAGAAAGTGGACCTTGCTCATCCATTTGTGTTAAATAAATGTTTGAAGGAAAGAGTCCATTTGTTCTCGATCCCAAATTAAGCTACGGGTCACAACAACAACAACAACAACAAAAAAAAAAAACATGACACGCAATCTCGGAGTAAAACTATACATCAGTTATTTTACCAAAACATGACAGTCAACTACTGCAGTATAGAGGTTCTCCGGGGTTCAATGAAAAGTGCTAAATCTAGGATATTTCGTTTGGAATAGCTTAGAAGCAATATCAGACATGCAAAAAAAGTAATGATATGGTTACGTGATCCACTTATTCCCTGTCGTTCTAGTGGAAGGGGGGGGGGAGGAGAGATAAAAGAATGGACACGACATTTGATTCGGAAACGAATGCTGGCTGGAAGTCATGAAACAGCATATGAACAGAAAATTGCTTCAGGAAAGAACGAAGGAGATATAAAGAGGAAAATGTATGGTCGCTACTGAATCCAGAAGTATTTCGCTGTGAATGAAAGGGGGGGGGTTGCTATGTGAATGTCCTGAGTGCACAGGATTTAGTGGAGAAGAAAATATTAGATCCTGAGGAGAGCTAATATTTCCTTTTAATCTACTAATGAGTGCCGACCATTCTGCTGAATATTTCAATGCGCTGGAGCGAAATCGTTATTTGCTGACACCGTCAAACGCTCTCGATCTGTATAAAAGTGCGAAGGGAAGACCTTTGGTTTGTCAGCAGCGGTTCAAAGTGTTATTGCACGGCATTTCGACATCGAACGGAGAAAGTCAACGATGACGTCACTGGCGGTTTGGCGTTCGCAGTTCCGCCGTGTCTTTTGACGCACTGGAAGGGCAACCTTCGCGATAGACCCCGACGGTGCATTTCTTACGTTACGAAAGTATGAGACTGTAGATACGGCCTAATACAACATCTCCTATTTAAAGGCGAAATGTGGATTATTTCTTGAGAGTGAAGAACTTTCGCTGCTCATATTTTTGTTCAACCTGACATATGAAGAGGGTTAGACCGTGCTGGAACCGACCAAAGCAAAAGTATAGTATCATCAATACTATGCTTTTTTAGGTTGTACTTTGACTCTTTGAGTAAGCAAAAGGATGTTGCACCACGTGCACACCCAGTTTCTAAGTATAAACGAAAAATTGAAACCTTCCAATGCAGTTTTTACTTGCTACACGAAACTATCACAACTCGATGAGAGCTCATTTAAAAAGTGGAGACGCTGGTTATCATCCTTTGAAGTTTCATCAGTGAATAAGTTCTTTGGAACAACCGTCTTAGAAATAAACGAGTAAGGTAAACCATCGTTTAACTATACCGACCCACTTTACAAGGAGTTTAGCCTTGACCTCGATTTCTTAGGATTCAGATCATCCTATGGTCTCGATTCATAATTAGGAAAAAAATTCTTAACTTCAACTAAATCAAGTCTCGATCCCAATTTATATTTCAAGAACTTGATATCTTGTGAGTTGCTAGTATTTCTTCATGTGACAGACATCACAGTTTAAACTTAATACAGTTAAGTTGAAACTGTTCAGCAACCAGTGGAAACTTGCTTTGTTCTGCTCACCAGAGAGCTCTTTTGTAACCCTTTCAAATGCGTTGAGGAAACATATTATGAATACATATTAAAATTTCAGTACTGATTCTTATATACGCATTTTAAACTATTAATTGTGAAACTCAAATGACACCTCAATCGCAAACCCCACTTAACAGCTTTGAGCCTAAGCCTAACAAAGACTTCACCAATGCCAAGATTAAACCAGCTACATAGATAATGCCTAACCTGCCTTTTTGCTAATTACACCGTTGATTACAAACTATGTATTTTTCCTCCCTATTTTCCCAACCGATACGGCAGCGTGAAACAGTTGCTTACCTCAATGTCTCGGGATATATACGTAGAAAGTCCCTTTTTTTAACGAAGATCACCAGAGCAATCCTTCCGACCCAGAGCAAAGCGTGTTGTCTGTACTTTCGGCTTCTCTCTTCTAGTTCAACTGATTCGCGGGCTTCCCCTTCGGGCCCTACACTCCTCCCATTTCTCACCCCCTGCTCTTTTCTTTTACATCTCTCCCCTTCGTAGCATTTCTAAAGGCCTGTCCCCCGACACTGTCCCTGTAGATACCGTCAGAGAGACCGCTTACAGTGCATGCGTTAGAAGAGCAATGTGAAGTCAACCCCCCCCCTTCCCCAGTGGTCTCCTGGTACCGCAGTAGACGGGTCAGACCTTGCTTCACTTGCTCACTGCACAAGTGTGCATGTGTGTGTGTGTTTCGGACTCAGTACTGAACTGTCTTCCCTACCTGTGCTGAAGTCTCTGAGCAGTTCTACGCAGTATTCCCAAGGGATTAGAAACACAATGCCATATTCTATATTAAAATGACAAAGCAAATCGAAATCTCTCTTTCAGGGTTGAGCATTTTGGACTAATCAGCAATGTACAAGCTTTCCCGTTTATGGCAACAGTTTGGTCGTTAAATATTTTCATAGATGCATGTCCTCCAAAAACACGCAACACACGACATCCCTTAGAAATAAACTGTTTGTGTTATTTTTCCAAATGATCAACAAAATTAGTTGTTCAGATTCAGTATTTGTACATAAACTAAACCCCAGATGTCAGTTGCTCTAATTATTTAATACAAACTTTTTTTTTAGTGATATCTCTAATACCAAATAGTATGGTTGCTGCGACATCCGCAAATACAGCCTAATGGCAATACTGCATTTATTTATGAAAACGTTGGTCTATGGGGGAACTCCTGCACATCTAATTTCAACATTGAAAAAAAAAAGCAAAGAATCACCATCATGGTGCAGAGTTTGATGGAGATTGATGTATGACGAAACAGTTCAAAGATGTCTCAGTCATCTGCTTCACCTACTAGTCGGGCTTGAAATCGCACAGAAGAACACATAGGGAAAAAAAAACTATGGGTTAGAATGATCAATCACTTGAATCCGGTAACTGTGATCAGATAGTTTTTAATATTTGTCTTCAGGAACAAAGAAAATAAATGTCTTGATTGCCGTTCTTTTTTCTCTCATCCAAATGAAAAGCGAAGATTTTCTATCGTTCATATTATTATCTGAATTTTCAGCTTGTATGTGAGTAAATTAACAGAAAATCTTAACCCCGATTTCAGATATCTTATGTTAATTAACACGTAAGATACGATCAGTAACTTTAAAATCCCTGCAAGACACTGATTAAGATAATTATCATATCAAAATTTTCACTGAAAAAGGGAAGCTTTCTAAAATGATATTACACTAGGGATACAGACATCACAAGATCTCCTCAATCACAAGAGAGAAATCGTACGAATGAAAAACAATTCTTCAGAAACTCAAAACTGTTTTGATGCTGTTGCTAAGATAAATTTTTTTAAGAACAAAGAACGTGCTCTGACTTCTCCCTCCTAGGGATGTCAATTACTGAAGCGTACAGTGGTGCTCTTACCCAACCAGTGCAAAATAAGGAACCTGGAGGGGGGGGGGAATCTACGTGTGAGAAAGTCGGGAAGGACATTATGAAAGATGGATGGTAACATTTAGGATCCAAGGAATGCCCGACCAGGTGACTTTGTTCGGCTCAGAGGAACAAAAGTCCCTCCTCCCCACAGTCCGGGACAGGTTTACCCGAAGAGAGTTGGACCATAGTAGCGAGAGAAAGGCGGTAGTGTGGGGGGAGGTTGTCGTGGGAACAGGCCGTCGATGGCGCTGATTAACATCAGCGTCTGTCACACTGTATGAATCAGCGTGATTGTCCGTGACTTGGCACGGAGCAAGGCGACACTTCAACCACCTGAACGAAGCTCCCTCTCGGTCCACGAAGCCGAAACAAAGAAATCCACCCCAGGTGTGGCAGCCACAATCACCGACAACCGAGCGGCTAAAAGAAAGGCGTAAAAAATGTAAACACTGTTCGCTTTCTCGATGCTTTATTCTAGTAGGTGTAAGACCCGGTGGAAGGGGAGACCCGGGCTAAGACAGAAAACCCCCGAGAAGGCCCTAATCCTATAGGAATGTAACTTTTGTCTCTCCCTGAAAAACTGTCTGCAGCTAACTGGAAATGGAAGCGCCCGTAACAGATCGGTCCTCGGACAGGGACAAAGCTTTATGATAATGAAGGAAAGAGCCTCTGTGTGCACACTAGTCTGGACAGGGCTTCACACTTCTTTGTAAAGAGAGCCAAAAGCGGTTTGTAGTAAACAGGCGAAACACACACTAGACGTGGAAGAATAGAAATACGTTTATAGTTAGCGACTGCAATATCACCAAGTTGTGAAAACGAATGAGAAGTCAGTTTTACACACTGAGATATTGCAATACAGATTAACCTGAATGCTATTAAAAGAATTCAGACTAAATCCTTTGGTCTACTATCAGACTTAAACAATCCAAATATCGCGAATGGGTTGATTTAGTTTGCTTTGTTTTCTTTAACATGCTAAATAATAAGATAAAGAAAAGGAATAGAAAAACGAGTAAAAATTAGCCTTCCTTAATAACCACACACACACACACACAGAAGCAGCAAAACTGTCAAACTAAGCAATGTAAATTGATGGCAAGAAAACTGTGCGTACATTCAATTTTTATTTAAAATAAACTGGGAAGAAGGTCAGTTGAATTAGCTAAAAACGCCGTGTGGAGCTGTTTAGAAAATTTTAAATGGGTTATGTGTTGAAACCAGACTGCTAACATCAGCAGTATGAGGCGATATTTAGCCAAGCTGAAACAGAAGCACTCATAGGCTAACAGAGCTTAAAAATACATTTGGCACTAACTACGGATCCTTTTATGTCAAGTTATTTACGTAAACTTACATACAGACACGTGTGCCAATAACATTAATATTCGCATATTTTAATTTCATTGACAACGAAAGCACTGAACGGAAATAAAAAATCGAAATGATTTTAGTGCACAGAATTTGTTGTTTACATATATGATACATTTTTTTAAAAGAAATAGGATTATAGCAAAGAACTCTATGAGAGCCTCCATAACTCGATTGATTTAGACGAAGCCCCCCCTGGTCAGAAAAAAACAAGGTTCAAATCCCGTCCAAAACAGAAAGAACCCTTCATCCTCCCCCAACTACACATGAAGACACTGCTTCCTTTATGTAGGTTATTAATATAATCAAAGATTACGTTGTTATAGTAATAAACCTACTTTTAATGTTTAAAGGCTTAAAACCACCACTGTCACCATATCTAAAAATAGCCAATATCTGGATTCACGGACATTATTAATCAAGTCAATATGAAAAAAAAAAAAAGAATTGGCCGTAGGCCAAGAATATACCTGAGACAGAGGACACAATTTTGCCATTAAGTATTAACTTCAGATCGAACACTGAATTAACTTATTAATAACCGTTTGAAGTAAACAGGAGAAACACACTAGCCTGTCGTGGGATGTATTAGTGGCTCAGAACAACTTGTCCATTATTAATAATATCATACAGCATGCATATCTATATTCACACCTAAGACACAGTGATACGATAGAAGACAGTTTTGCTTGTTAATAACACCTTTAGAATAGATACGAAACTAGCCATTATTCCACCTGGGAAACGTCCACTAACTGCTCACCCTCCCCTCCCTAATTTCAAACTTATTAATTGTGGTAGCACGATCCATTATCATGAAACTGCTCCACCCTATTTTCGCCACTGCTGAAGACAGTTTTGCCTTTATTAAAACGTAAGTCATGGGATGTAGCCATTATTCATGTTCAAGACAAATTTTAACAGAATATTCAAGGACGAGAAAAACATGTCTTTAGTTAAGAACATTATTTGAAATAATGTTCAAACTTTGAACATTATTTCATTTGAAACTTTCAACGTTATTTTCTTTGAACAAGACTTCCACTAAGTCTGAGGTGAGTTTCTTTATTATTTGATAAATATCTAAGACACTCCGTTATTAATAAGTGTAAACAGCACAATTTTTGCCAATGCACACCATTCTGTTAAAAGTCATGGAGTATTCTCTTCCTCCCATTGTAAAATGGGTGTGAAGACCCCTTATGAAACTCTTGCTTCGTATAAAGAAGTCAATTCAGAGATTTGTTTGGATGTTATTTCGAACTTGTAAGCTAAAGAGAGTTATGTATGTACAGTATATGCATGTATTACTGAGCAGTGATTTCTAAGTCCAATACGATACGGAGATTCGTAAATGAACTCTAAAAACAGATGACTTGAAGGGAATAACATCGAAACATTAGGATGAGACCAAGACAGTATACGCTGTTCATTTTCTATCTAAAAGTACAAATAGTCTTCCCTGATGATTTAAAGAAGTTATTATTATTAAGGCAAAAGGCTTTCATTGCGATGTTAAAGTTTATTTAAATCAGGTAACACCAATAAATACATATTTCATAATAATTCCTTGGCTTGATAGTTGTTCTCTGTATTTCCATGTTCGATTTAAATAATAGTTTAGTTCGCATATTGAGCGGATTTTTTTTAACTTGATTTTTTATGGCACCAACACATCAAAGGTCATACTGCTCCAAGTCACAGCAGTATATATGGTAAATATTAGTAGGACAATCACAAACATCCACGCACTTAGCGGGAATCGAACCTCTTGGGCTCTCCAGCCAAGAGGCTTCCAAGAGGGAAGCCTCTTGGCTGGAGAAGATATGACGAAGATATAGAGAGGATATAACCACGCCGACTATTAAGTGGATAACGTATTAGACTTCGATGCCGATGTCGCCAATATATACACTGCTTGCAATGAAGTCAACGGACATCCCCATGAGCAAGGTGCATCGTGCATTTAATGAATCACTTATTTGTATCTGGTATAAATTGGAGCAATATGATGCTCCCATGTCATGTGTCCGGATGAAATGGAGTTTGAAAGAGGCGTTGTGATAGGATGACATGTTGCAGGCCTATCTGAATAGGCAAACTGTTAACAAATTGGACCATCCCAAGTCAACAACTGCAAGTGCTCCCTTCCCCAGTAGACGTCCCACCACACTCACCAAACGTGATCGTACAATGCTAAGAAGAAGAATAAGTAAAATCTGCCATTCGTCGGGCGACACGTTGAATGTGGAGTTCCAGGCATCGACTAGAACACGAATCTGCACAAAAACAATCAAATTCGAGGCTCACAATATGGGTTTCCATCGTAGGATCACAATATTCCATCGTATTATGGATGCAAAATGATATATTGCTATATCGCGCGTTCCCTACTAACTGTCGCGTATATGTGTTCTAAGAATTGCAACATCGTTTTTTCTCTCTTCTTGTATCCTAATGACAATACCTATTCTGAAGATCAGGTTTTTTCCAAATTATCTGCATTGATCTACGATACGAAACCATTAGTCCATTTTTAATGTACCCAAGACCGAAGTTTTGCTTATTATGAACTCTTGTGACTCAGGATAATTGTTGGCTTATTTACATTTACTGCAAAAAGAACTGTAATTAAAACTCTAACACGCTTTGTCCATTATTATTATATAGGGTGGCAATCAATTTTCGGTGTTAATCCTAAAATGGCGGACAAGTATGAGCACATACAAATACTGGCAATATTCTTAATCAGTGTAATGGATTATTAAATAGGGGGGTTATATTACGTGTATATTTTCAAGTGGGCTTTGCGCAACTACAACGAAGTCAAATGGATACGAAAATCATCAGAAACCTTCACTTAGAAATATATAAATCGTTGAAAGAATGGCCTGTTTAATTTTAACGAAAATGAATACGAAATCAACAGAAGAACAATCATTATTTTAATAAAAATACCTTCACATGTATAACATTGGTGACGTGTAACTGTTGTTGCAAGCAAAGAAAGGTTCTTCGAACTTACTTAAAATATCTATGAATAAAATGCGTGTCTCGAGTGGAAATGATGTGTTGTATGTAGAGTCCTTTGGTGGAAGTATAAAAGATCATTACTGCATTAACAATCACTCAAATAGAGCCTCCATAGCTCAGTCAGTAGAGACGAAACGGCAAAACAGGCAAACCAGCACTTCACAGCCATAGCTGACAATATAGATCGGATTAGCCTTGTAGTTCATATGCATTATGTTTCTAAGAAGCCAAGTTACTTGAGCGGTGACAGGCCATTGAAAAGGAAAATGGGTTTTGATCAATCTTCAACAGAACATTCGCAATACTCTTGAACGGGTTACACTGCAAGAGAATTTTATATCTTCCTCCACGCTATCCATTAAGATTTTGCAACTAGTCGCATGAGATAGTTCTTTGGAGACACTCCAGTATCAACGCAGTATAACAGTGAATAAAATCTAAGTCAGATTTCTTTCATTCCAAAAAATTCCACGCCTCACTAGCATGATAACCTGTTTGCAACCAGTTTCATATAGCTCAGGAGATTTGCTTCCGCATATTTCATTCATTTGTTATACCATGCCTGAAATCCGGTCTATGAATTGTCTGGAGAACCATTTGTTACCACCGTTCACAAATTATTTCGCACTGCCTGAGAGGACCCAACTGAATATGAAACGAACTAGCAATCGGATACCCCTTCTTTTCGTGTGATGTGATTATATAAATGGGTATCCTGGTGGACATATATGGAGCGTGAATGATCTGTAGGCTACACATTTCTCATAATTAGCATACACACAGGACCATTAACTCTATAGGATTTCTATAACATTTAATTAATCTTCATTTACTATATTAATATGCCGACACTTTATAAATCCTGAAACATTTAATTCTTCTTAACCAATTCGCCCTATTTTTCGTTTATGATTAGTCACGCGCATTTTCCTTTGACAATAAAGATACAAAACCAACGTGGGAGTAGTGCTTGGTTAACCAATATTTCGAAATTTAAAAATTATATATAATGCAATGTCCACGCGGTTAGCCTAGTGGCTATGCGCTTCGCAACCATATGCCTGGGGAAGGAGTGTCCTAGGTTCGATTCTCGTCGGTCACGTGAGGAGCTTAAGGATCTTCCTCAGCCATAGCCAAGTTAGCCGGTCTTGAACGTGGACAGTAGGGTTTTTTTCCCCAGTTTATTCTGGGGTTTTTTCTCCCGCAAAGCAGGCAAACCGGCCTTGAGAACTCAACACTACTGGATATAAGATACACCGGGGAGTAGGGCTGACCACCTTATCCTGAATGGTTTGAGGTCCGATGATTAATAAACCCTGGACACCGCAAGGTAAAAGAGGGGAAAAGGAAGATGAGATATATAATGCAATATCAAGCAAGTAATGCGATGTTCCTATCAATAGACCACAGTAGATTAAGCAAAATCTGTTATAAACTAAATATAGTCTATGGCAGCGTAGAAATACCAGAATATTTTCAAGTTTGTTCTTTACAGTCTTCGGTACACTATTAACTTATCTTTGCTCTGAAACTTCCAACTTTAATTTGATCCTATCATCATTCTTTCTTCGTCTAATCGTTTCATTAATGGAACTGTTATCAACTAGAGGTGAGTTGTGCTGTCTCATAACGCTATTAACATGCAATACACTTATCACATGAACTTTGTCAAAATTCCAAACAAACAATCATAGCGTATCAATAAAATCCCTATGGTGGCCATTCTGTGTATATCAAAAGTATACTCGCATTTAACACGAATATTTTTATCCATCTATCTCTTCGTAGTGATTCTGCTACAGCTGTGAGTTTACTTTTGTTTAACAACACCATTCTCAGAACTTCGGTAAAAACTGCCCAGTCAGATAATTTTCGGTTCAACATTACTAGAGCTGTTTTCACTTACAGGTTCAAAGTTCACAAACCCGCTGAACATTTCAATAGTCAATAGAGCAGAGATACGATTAAATACAGTTCGAGTTCACAGCGATTTAGGGTACAGTTTCTCACAGTCCATTGGAGATCTCAATCCGTTTTAAAAATCGAAATACTCTTTAAGTAATATCAATTAACTATAAGTGAAAAAAATAAATAAATAAAGATGAAACCACAATAATATTTCTCGGGGAATAGGCCACATTCTAATTTAGATCATTTTAAGTCAATATCCTCCAGTAATATCCTCCACAAGCAGTCATAACAAGTTCCGATTAAGAAAACTGGTAGAATACAGTAAAAATTACTTTGATTATATCATACGTAATACTAATTACTACTTCAATAATAATGCTTCTCCTGTGTTTAATAATCTTTATTTATATAATCCGGTTAATTAATCCAATTAACAGGATTATGTAAAGAAATCAGAACAAGTCAACACCCTTTAATTAACTCAACTAACCGGCCCAGTAATGAGTGTAATCATCAGAATGTCTGAATTTCGCGGCTCAGTCATTAATTTCTTCAAACATTTACATGTAAGTAGCCAGCTGTAGCTCTCCTGCACTGATGGAGCCTCATAATTCATATGAATGTAGAAAGTGTATCCATGCAGGGGACGAACTGGTTTCCTTTCCAGCATCCGGTGATCTCCTGACCTTTCTGGTGGGAGCACAACATAGAAAAGAAACCAAATAACCCAAACACGGGTCTGGTAAAATATCTGTAAATTATTATCGAGTATTTTTGAGTAAAAGAGAAGGATATTATGGATGACAAACACAACAGCTGAATAATATTATATAAAATATGGCAGTAGCAGCAAAATTATTGTATTTTTATTTTATTTATTTATTTATTTATTTTTTTACATCTAATATCACACAGTTCAATGTGAGATGCGAATCTAGCTGCTCCATCAGTGAAGCTAATGATGAATCTGAATGGGGGAGGGGTGAAGCGCTTTATACACACACACACACACTTCGAGGTGAGGCAGATACAAACCCAACATCAGTAAACCTGTTTATAACTGATTGTCAACACAGTATATTGTCACTTTATAATCTTGCGTATATACTGCAGCTTAATCTCGCATCTTGGTTGGCTTAAGAGTTTTCACGTGACACTAGTCAACCCGAAGTATCAAATTTCGGCATATTATCGCTCTCCCTAACCGCTCTTACCTCAGCACGTTGATCTCGGATTTCGAAGGATATTTTGAAAACCCATATCAGCAATGTCGCGATAAGCCAGACAAAACGACATTCAAAAACAATGAAACTTCCCCACCCACTGAGTATAAACACGTACGGGACCCTCTTCGAGAAGAAATCATCTAATTAAAAGCTAACATTAATGTTCTATTCGAGGTCAACTATAATGGTTCGGTATGGAGTTACGAGGTCGCTAATCTAGCAAGCAATGGTTACTGACCTGTTCGTCCAGGTGATTAGAGAACTCCGCATAATCGACGTCGCTCGGTGTCGGCCAGCTCATCTGTTAACTATGACGCAGCGGGCGACGAATGAAAATGAAATGCAGCGTTTCGAGGTGATAAGGGTAAGTTTATTTGTCAGTGCCGTAGCTCGTTGACCCAACTTGCGCGACCTCTCCGCAAAGGTGCTGGCCAAAGGTTAGCATGTTACTGCTGACGGAGATGCTGACAATGCTGTGCCCCCGCAGCGTTCAGAAAACCAAGGGGAAAAAAGTAGAAGTTCTACCAAACGAGTGTGCGGGCGAAATAAGCGATTGCGTCGCTATCCACAATTACCAGTGACGGCAAACATACGGACAGAGGTCAGCCTCAGCCTGCACTGAGAGAACTCTTGATGAAGCACTTGGCACGACAGCGCACAAACAAATAAGCCTTCCAACCCTATGACTAGGGTAGGGTAGGGGGGGTTGCCAAGCAGGGAGAGTGAGAGCACGTGCTCCGGAAGTTGACGTCATCCTCATTATCGGAAGATAATTGAGATCGTGAGGCAGCAGGAAACGAAGTTCTTGTAATAAGCCTGCCGGAGAGAGGTGCGTGTGAATTGACGTGGCGGATCGAAGGGCTACCGCTTAATGGTAGACGGGTTGGTGAAGCAAAATTAGCCAGGACCTGAAGATTATCGGCAGGAGATAATCTACGTTGCGTCACGAGATCTCTAAGTCAAACACGCTCTAGCCAGCAAGCCTCAAGGTCAGCTGACATTTGGCGATATTTAGACTCTAATAATTTGAATTAAAGAAAAAGAGAAAGAGAGAGAAAGTAGGTCATCGTACAAGGATCTTCACGTGGAAGAATAGCTCGCACCCCTTGGGAGTAGGAGAGAAAGATAAATCAACTCCCGTATAAAATACAACAACATTCTGCAAATCAATCAAAGTGCATACATAATATAGACTGGAGTCTACGAGAGGGGCGATTCTTCTCGGAAGTGTATTATAGTTTCCCTCGCAAAAAAAAAAAAAAAAAAAAAAAAAAAAAAAAAAAAAACTATATTAAATTAAGCCATCCGATAACATAACTAATCATTATTAGTTATGTTATCCGATAACATAACTAATCATTATTCGACGAAGAAGAGCAGAAGTGTGTGTTATCCTAAGTCCGAGATGCCCTAGAGCCCCAAGAAATGGACGCGGTTCGCTAAAAATTTTAATCCGATTTTCAGAATTTTTCTATATATAGAAAAATCGACTTTAAAAGAGCTTATAAAGTCCAGTTGTATGCAACAGGCAGATAATCCTTAGGCTAATATGCGCATGGTTTGTAACTTCTATTTTAGTTCTATCACATCGTTGTTATACATTTGTGACGTAATATTTTTTTTTTCGCATGAAACCAAAGAAATCTAACAGTTCAAAATCAAGAGGAATCCCAGTTTAAAGAACTGTGTCAAATATACAACCTCAGACATTAATATGCGTATTTTATCTGCATCACAACAGTAGTGTAAGTAGTTGCTGTACACCGAAAGGTTTACATATTTTAATAAAAAATTTGCGATATTTTGTAAATGTAATTTGCTCACTTTTGTCAACTACTCCTCTCTCCAGTCCACAGTTATGCATATTGATGACACGGCCATCGAAAAAATAAATCTAGAGTCCCAACATGATATACTTTTTCACTCGACTTCAAGCGACAATCTTACACTAGGAGATGAACTTAATCTACTATCTGAAGACAAACATCCATACCCCAATGGGATCAGACCCCACCACCTGAAGGTTAGAGAGCAGACACGCTATCCACTTGACCAACAAAGCATAAACTGGCTGTTCCTTTGCAAAACTAATATTTTCGTTTTTAGAGAAACCCTAAAAATGCTACACCTTGGTGATGATTTTAAAGAAGGATAAAATATCCGCCTCCTAAGAATTTGTATATCTGCATCCAAACAATGACGTACTTTGAAATACGTCATTTTCCATATGAGATAAAATTTGAGTTTTCTACTTGATTCTGAGTTTTCTATCTATCTTTTTCGGGAGAATCAACAAGTAAAACTACGCTACCAGATTAGCAGAATCCACATTTAAATAATACGCAAATATAGAGTCCTCCCAAATATTATTTAAATAGTGCAATACTACGGAAACTCATGTCAAAAATCAAGCAAATTGGTAAGCTATAGTAGGTCATGAATTTCATCAACTAGTTGGTGAAAAATAGATATTTCATCATTATTTTAAACCAGGATATATCTTCTGAAATCGAACTTATGACTCTCTTCATCAGTATAAAATTATGTTTCCTAATATGTGATTACTGGAAGTATAAAAATATTGAGGTAAATAATTTATTCGATCATTTATTCTGTTCTTACTCCAGTTGTCTCAGTCGAAGTTCCCCCTCATATTTTTCAGATATTTCAGTGAGCTTCGATGAGTTGTATACAGTACTTCCGTTTTATGGCGAAGTATTCATCCTATGTATTCTAAGAAAGAGGGAGGGGGAGAGGGGTGACGTGTGAAATGACCTCGAAGAGAGGCTCGAAAGAACTATTGGGAAGGTGCCAGATTTTTCTCATTACATATTATGAAATCACTTCTGTTTATACTGGAGTGGAGAAAATTTGCTGTGTTTGTGTGCTCGCACGATTAGCTGACAAACGGATTTGAACAGTGCAACTCTCTCCTGAAATTCAAAGCATTTGAAGAACGGAAAATAATCTTTCGATCTGTGTATGTCGGCGAGAACAAATACATAAATTTGATATCCATCTGGCCAGCAATTCTTCTACACATTTCGATGATCAAGCGATTTCTTTGCGTTTATGCACAGGATAGCTTTTAGTGTCGCAATTGTTCATTATGGAACGAGTCTAACTAAATGTGAGAGGCAATTAACATATGCACAAAACCATTTCTCAATTAAAACTTGTATCATTCTTCTACCTGGACAGTTGCGGGTCTATCGTGATTGCAATCACATCACATGATCCAAGAACGCCCATGCGGCTTCTCTAGACCCAGCAAGTTCCATTCATCACAAGCCTAGCCCCTTTGTAAACACATACTCGAAAATAATCCATTGTCTAGCGCTCTATTTTTGCTTTAGGCTATCCTGTCAACGAGTCTAGAAGCTGAATCTGAAATCCTTGGAGTAACTGGCTTTCTTCATCCCTGTAGAGTTCGAATAGGAAAGAAAGCAAACGTCTACGGATAATGTAAGCCCCAACTGGAGGTCAACCAACTCCGGAAACCTCCAAAACCAGCTGCGTTTAATACCCAATCAGTCAACTTAACATTCAGAATCACAATTGTTGAGGCTAATTTATTTATTTATTTATTTTTTAATAATAACGCATGTGATATCGAGTTAATCACATCGTTCGGCTATCCTATACTACATGAGCAGAACGGCTATATAATTCTAACTTCTGAGTGTTAGAATTATATAGCCGTCTGTATTTCAGCCATCTTCATTGATGGGAATTGCGCGTTATTTCCTCCGCTAACAAGGCCAACATTTCTTGAAAAATTTTCCCAGGAAGATTAGTCAGTAAGATGAAATTTAAAGGTAGCCAAACCGTATTACCGTATGCTCTTCAAGAAATGAGAGTTGTGGAAACTTAAAATGAATAGGCGATGAACGAAAAACAGTAGCAAACTTTTTTTTTATTCTCATAACTAGAGGAAGATAAAAAAAAAAAAAAAGGTTGGTAACATCAGATTGGGATAAAGGAATGGGAACCATGGAGCAATGATGTCAATCTCCTTTGTGTGTCTCATACAGCAGTGCGCTACCGGCATATTCATTAGGGGCTGGTCGCGAACAATAGCAAAGTTTCCGTGGGACTTTTCCATTGGGGGGAGAAGAAACTGAGGTTAAGAATCTGAGAACAAAACGCTCTTCGCTAAGACAGCACACTACATCACTTTCATAGGGAGGTTTCTGATGGGGCGAGACAGCACGGGACCCTGACACAAAGGGCTCCCACTACACTTGGTCGAAAATTCAAAGACAAACAGACAGGGGTGACAGAATTAGAATACTGTCAGGCCGAGTTTGTGGAGGGGACACGACCAGCATTAATCATGAAGAAATAGGACGCAAAGTTCCCGTGCTCTGCTGCGGTTAGACCCTCATTCTTCTGCTTACAAAGGGGTGGGTGCTCAGTTGCTGGCCCCAGGTCGACTAAATAGCAGGACATATTCCCGAGACAAAGCATAGTCGGGGATCTACAGTGATAATTCGTTTGGGAGAGACCTTGCTCGGTGTCACGGAGGAAGTAAAGGAATGGACGTCCTCCCTTAAGGGGCTTCCCACCCTTCTGTCCTTACCACACTGCACAGTTTCTGAAAATAATGAACAGACTGTGTGCCTGCGTATTTTCTTCTATCAGTTTCCATTGTGATAGGATTCCTAACCCTAACCAGAGGTTATTTGTGAAGGGGACACAAAAACGTGCCCCTGCATAGGAAACCTTATAAGGAAAATTATTCAACTGAAAAACAAAATTCCACGTGGTACTCTGAAAGGTATATGCTTGAATTTAGTGGAGAGCACTCGTATTAGCATAGTTTCGATCGTAGATTTTATTCTGTTTTAGGATATTCGTATCTGTCACATTTAATCAAAAAAAAAAAAAAAAGTATCGAACGATGCGAGAAGGGCGGAGAGGTGGGGGATGTATGCTTTTATAACTATCCGACATCACCGTACAAAACAAGTTGTTTTTCCTGTAGAGAAACTGCACGTCCTTGAACCTGCCACAGAACCGCCCCCAACATACAAATATTTAGATGAGACAGCAAAATTAAGTCAAAACCAAGAGCTGCACAAGATAGTCGTGCATGCGAGCAGATAACCTGGGAAATTTAGTATAAACATACACACACATACAGAGCTTCACAGTTTAGTAAAATCCTAACAGGCCCTTGATACTAAATGACAAACTAGACGTAGGTCACCTGGTCGATATTACTGGGAAGAGTCGAGTTTGGATGGGAATTATGATTAGAGTTGGGAAAGTATTTACATTAGGTTACAGGTTTTACCTTGGACTCTAATCCAGAGTGTGCTTAATACTGTCAAAACATTACTTTCACAGTATTAATAATAAAGTACACTAAAAACGCACTAATCACTTTTCACATACTTAAAGCGAAATCTGTTGTGAACTCGGGAACTACAGTTCAGGTCAAAGGATTAAAATAGGTGGCAAACATCGAGGAATGAAAAGGAACATATACTATACCCTTGAATTTTACCTCAAGTGGAGAGCACTCGTATTAGCGAAATGATATACGTATCTTCTCACTGTGTTGACCACGTTATCCCACAATGAGCATGGAGGCTTACGATTGGCATCAGGTGGAAGATGCATTTTATCGCCCGGTGTAAGACCACCGTCAGCTTATTAGAGGATGAAAGTGGTTTAAAATGTCCCATTGTGTGATCTCTAGAGCAGGATTTCTGCATTATAAAATATAACTAAAAGTATATAAAATTAATACAGATAGAAAAAATCGCTAGTTCAACCACCATATTAATGTATTATACACATGTAGGTTTATGTGCTTTTCGTGGGTAGGACTAATATAAAAAATAAAAAGGGAAAGAAAATGTTACAAACTAGCGTTGACCTGGTTGAACGAGTGCAGACTGTGGGCTAGAATCCCACTGTGTCATGAATGTCTGCGATTGTCTTTAGGTGACAGATAATTTCAGGTACCCACTGTGAGACCTTGCTTAATGGAAGCCTAAAGTGCTTGGAAAAAAAATTCTACGTTTGGTATCTAAGGGAGATTTTTCGAATTATCTAACCTGATCCACCCACGGTATTACTGATTTACAAATCTTTGGTGGGGACATTATCATTTAAAAATTTTTTCTAAATAACCTAATCTTATTTGGAATATCTAATAGACTAATCCAGGAAGATTGCTTCTATTTTGTTAAAAATAAATGAAATAAAATATTTCGAGATCAGAGTGAAAGCAAATCATCATTGCACACAGTCGAAGAGTTGACAATCGATGGATTTTGTGTGTGAAACAAATGCAGTAGCATGTATCCTTGTACCATCACACGACGAGCTTTTATTGCCAATTTCTATTAATTACAACATGTTTCCCACCAGGTATCTAGGATCTGAAATTAAATACACACGTCTGTAGCGATTTCGCCATTGTAATCTCCACCTTGCACAATACCTCACGCAACTACGCCTATCAGTAAATATGAACCTGTCTTAAATACCCCCCCCCTTTTTTTCCCCAGCTATCTGCAATTCCTGGTAAAGAGGCCCAAGTATACGTCATAGCATATGATATGAAAGTCCCCATACATTAATAAGGAGATCGTTATAAAAGCAAGGGCTCCCCTTGTCATTAGTGACTCTCATTAAGAATTCATAGAAGACATCAGGAGCCCTTATATGAGTACATGAAACCTTCTCCAATCGATTGCTCGCTATCGATGAAATCTAGATGACATCCATATGTTAATTAGAGCTGATGACTTTAGCCGTAATTTAATGTATTTGTAAGCAGAAGGAGGAGCTCAGACAGAGGTTTGTAATTTCCTCTTAAAAGTCCCATCTCTTGTATTTCCCCTTCCACTGCTCCAAGAGACATCGATCTAATAAGGTGGTTTTAATTTCTGACCAGCTGCTTCCAATAATCAAACAGAGACGGGTGCTTACAATTCAATATGAAATAGAAGGAGGGGGGTTCACACGTTGTTGACTATTTCCTCTTTTAGTTTTGGTGAAAGGGGCGACAATCAACTCCACTGAACTGTATTAAAATAGCACTCAGACGGAGAATGATTTTGTGTTGAGTAAACGTAAATCAGAAACTAGGCTTATCCCTTGTCTTTTAAAATTTCAAACGTGTTTCTTAAATCTACACACTTGACAATTTTCTTAGATTCAAAGTGGTCTATTCATTGTCTATATCCTAAAATATCGATGTAGTGACAACAGCAACAAGTCCTAGAAAAGAATCCCGCTTTGTTAAAATTGAAATCAGTATCAGATGATAATTATACGAAAAAGTAATACTTATTCCTGTTCCCTATAATTTGTGAACTGTAATGATACAGTATTTACAAACAGCAGTTCGCTACCTATTTACAGGTAGCGAACTTTTCTCCGTTAATCAAATACATCGAGAGAACAGACTTCAAAATACCTCACTTGTAACCTCAGAACAAAGGTCCTTAGACGCTATCACGTTCGTGCAACCCTTTCCTCCCCAGACAGCTGGAACAATACGTCATTCCTTCTCTTTCCATGGAGCAACAGACCGTGCAACAGGATACAGCCCCATCGACCGTGCGGCGATCCCCAAGGCCTGCTGACCAGATCAATCCCTGGCGATCTTTAGTGGTCAGTCGGCGGTCATTGTCTAGGCCATTGGTACGACAACCACGGCATTACCGTGAATTGCCGGGGTTGTGATTGCTGCCCATGTTCAGCAGCGGTTAGTGTGCCTCTAGCTCAGGCCAACCGCGGTGTTCTACCGATTAACTATCCTCGTCTTTCCCCCTCCCCCCCCCATCACTCAACCCTCCTTCCTCGCGCCTTTTGGACAGAAACTCGCACAGTGCTGTGAGAGAATTAACAGAGCCCGGAAGGCAGGATTATAAGTAATAATACTTCCTCTCATTGTAAGACACATCAATTTCTGATGAGTAAAGTTTAATATCTAGTTCTTAATTTACTGATTAAAACGTCAACAATATCGTTGCCTGAAATGACCCTTATCTGATTAAACTGCTATTAGTGTACAGTATTCAAAATAATTGTTTTTTTAATCATCCTATGAACAAAACAGCATCCATATAATGTGTGAAAAATTAACTTTTTTTTTGTACATATTAAACTGCACACACACACATCAGAGGTCACAAAACTTATAACACTGCAGTGCCGTGTGTTCCACGGATTATTAGCACAACTTAGAATTTAATTTAAAAATATCTCAAAACGGTAAAAGATAAAATGTTAGGAAAACAACTACGAAAGGCAAAGAACTTCATTGCCTGAAAAAGACATCAGTTTTGGAAGACACAGCTACGTATTTTAATCAAGAAGGATACAAATTATATTTTTTGGGTAAGCAAAGACAGTAGAACATATGCGTCGGCTTGATTGGAAACTAAATATAGCCACTACTCCAATGAATTGCTGGATGTACTATAGAATTTCACTTTATGGATCGTCAAATAACTGAAGTAGCTACAGTGATACGAAAAACTGGATGCTCAACTTCTGGTTTACCTTTGCATGATTCATAAATATGTATTTTTATTCATCCCGCCTGGAATAGCCAAGTGTAATATTAAACATGAAAATACCGATGGTTCATCTGGAACTGTTGAATCAAAAGATCTTCGCAATCACTCTTCAAAACAGAATCATTCATAGCACTAACATAAACATCAGCTTCAACAGAAGCAAGAGGTTGAAACGCATGCACGAAAATTAACTTGGTGTGAATTCATTGCGCCTGCTCTAATTAATACTGTGCGTCCAGTGGTCATAACCTTCCTTTCAGCTGCGATCCACACGAGCCGGTGCTCCCTCTGAATTCCGTATTGAAATCTATTGGATGGAAGGGAAGAGGTGGGGAGGGAGGGAAATTGTGTCAGCCAACATCGGGTCACTGACACCACATACAAAGCTCATCAAAACGATGCAGTTAGCTCAACCTGCTGATAACCATCCCTTATCTCCGCACTATACCTGAATGCCCGGTGCAGTCTTCTCCCATTTGTGTATGTGCGCGCGCGCTATCTAAGGCTCATTACGGTATCAAACTGTCAGAACCTTTCGTTCGATTTTTGGGTCAAAGTTCCTTGCAATATCACTTTCTGGCAGTCTCGACAGCCTTGGAAGAGTTTTTTTTCTTATTCACTTCCTTGTACGTTCTACTTCTCTACCCCCAACCATTTCACTTAGCTTTCCCGTTTATCAATTCAATCCCAGAGAAATTTAGGGGTCAAAAATCGGACCTCCACATTTGACTACAAGAAATTATAAGTTGGCAATAAAATTCATTCTAAGAAATTTCCCTTTAGATGAACATGACACAATCAAACAAGGACTTAACCAAGCTATGAGCAATGCTTCTCCTTGAGGTTCCACTGCTCCCTTTTCCCTTATTTCCCTAAGGCTGAGCTTCGATACCGGACACTTCGGAATAATCTATAACGGTAGTTCACTGACTAGCCACAAGAGGGCGTAATGTATTGGAAAAACGACATTTTACTTGGTGTTGGGGAGGGACAGGAATGACCGCAATGTCATTCCGAAGTCGTGAGCACTTTGCTTCCAGTGTAGTTGCAGTATATGGGGGTGAAAGGTCACTGGCGGCCAATGAGCCTGTTTATTATGAGCCAGCTCTGTGCCACCGTGGTCCGTATTTAAACAGCGGTAGGATGGGAAAAGAGAGCAGGCAATTTTCTCTCCGTAAAATTAGTTTCCTTGTACCGCTGTGTAATTTCCAAAACCAGTTAGGCCATTGTCTCCTTTGCTTTCCACGTGCAGTCAGACCTTCCTATCCAAAAACCAGTCCGCTATCTCATAGGTCACGTTACGTCTTGGTCACTCGATTGCGTACAGTCACGACTCCATCACCTAGCAACGCCAGAGGTGTGAGGAGTGCGGTGAAAAGAGAGAGAGCGAGAGCGAAATGGCTCGCTCACCGACCGCCATGTTGTATACCGTCCACCCCGTCATTAAGTGGCGAGGGAAGGGAAAAAAAAAAAAAAGCAGCTCCACCTCTTGTCATCGTCTGTTATGGGAAAAACCATCGGTCCCGTCCGGGCGGCACCGGGGTGTAGCCTGTGACGTCACCAATGGACGGC
The DNA here is from genome assembly GCF_054136105.1 of Typopeltis vanoorti. NCBI lineage: Eukaryota > Metazoa > Arthropoda > Arachnida > Uropygi > Thelyphonidae > Typopeltis > Typopeltis vanoorti. The sequence continues at coordinate 93,353,885 of NC_143566.1, forward strand.
TCGCTAGACGGATAATTTACTTGAAGCAACCGGTTCGCTCTCGCATAGGTCAACAGTACAGCACAATTGCAAGAGAAGAATAGGATGAGGATATTGTCCCGTCATCTCCACTAGGAGGAGGTGGCGAAACATGCCCTTTACTGGAAGGCAGCATTCCGTTTTCCTACTTCTTAAGTGTTTCATACTTTACAAATGTTTAAGATGTTTGAGCTGTTTTCGGCATGCTTTTCCTCCTCTTCCATAGCCACCTTCGAGGCGGGAAGACGATTTTAAATTTGGAATACTATGAGAACCTAGAAGCACAATGGCTCAAAGCCGAGAGGTGTCATTATTTCACAAAGAGTTGTAAAAACAAAATTCCTTCAGTTCACATTGTCACCTTATCTAATGCGCCAGTCGGAGAATAGACAATTCCCTCAGTCCTGTTCATCGCAGTTTGCAGTTTAGCGTGAAAACTGTCAGATTCCATGATTTATCGACGTGAGGTTAATGAATTTCTCAATAAATTTCGATAGAAGACACCGAATTAGCTTATCACATGGTAAAATCTCACAGTTATCAGCACACGAGAATAGCTATTGCAAGGTACCTTTTTGAGGACAAATGTGGTCTGTAATAATTACGAGACGAAGCCCTTTTACAGTCCAGTAATGGGCAACATTCATCTATTAATCTTTTTTTTTTTTTTCTTTTTTGGCGATTAATCTCGACTCAAGTTCATTCCAAACCCGCATTGCCTGGTGCCATGTACTTAGACAAAGTTGGAGCTTTTCTATCCTTTTTGGGTACAAAACCTTTTTATTCGTTTCGAGTTTTTCTGCTTTTCACAAGGCAATTTCAAGATGTATTTAACCAAGTTGTTTCGTGACGGATTGATGAGAAAACAAACGATGTTCGCTGATTCATTATGCTCCCACTAAACGTCGTGGCAGATTCACAAAAGGAATTACCTTTAAAGGGAAGACCATGGAACTCCGGTAATTTCACCTTCATATGCAGTTGATACATGGGTCACGCACGAGGACAAGGGACCCTACACATTTATCAAGAAGAAATCCTACAATCGTTTCTTCTGACTTAAATACATTTTCTTTTCTTTCTGTTTTCTACCAAGTCAGAAGCATGCAAATTCCACTACAAATGATACGTTATTAAGACAGCAGTACTAGTTCCGCAATATTCTGCTCCACTTCCGGGACAGTATTCTAATAACTTTCCTATCCTAATGCGCGTTTGGTTGTTTCCCTCCAAATATGGTAGATAACTTTTATCACAGACAAAGATAACAGAACGTTCGCCAGCTGTTATAGTTATTTCCACATTAACATTTACGCTAAGCGTATGCCACTACCATTATAACAGAACCGAACTGGGTGAAAGTTAACCGTAATAGAGGAGTGGGGTGTAGATGGACGCATGATTTTCTGGAAATGGCCTCACTTGGACTATCAGGTTAATAGGATATGTAAAGGATAACAGAAGTCTATCATTACTTCACTAAGAAAGATTTTTATCCAGACCATTCGAGTAGAGAAAATTACATTCCCATTCAACCCTCGTAGAATATCTCTTGGGGGGTCACATATTCACACTATCTGCGGAAGGTGTGTGTGGAGGGGGGGACACCCTAAAAATACCAATTATAGCAGTTTTTATCTTGAGACTATTTGGCAATCAGGCGTCAAAAATATCCAGAAAGAAAATAAAAAGGTCACAGACTGTAATAAAACCTTACACAATATTGCGTACGCAATCAAAAGTTATGGGACAGCGTTGTTCTGAGAGACCTCGGACTTTAATGGCGGCCAACGACCAGTGACTGACAAGCAGATCTTGCTGATTTACTCATAAGTTAACAGTTTCGGTTAGTTATGAGCTTCTTATAGGCAAAGAGGTCGTCATGGGATAATGAAGTCTTAGTACGATGCCCGACTCACCTACACACAACCGGCTAATATTAATATTTCTTCGCTTTTATTTTTTCTGTCATCACCTCGTGTTCGTTTCTCAGAGTCAAAGTGTCCATTTCCAGGTCATCACCAAGCCACGAAGTGTCCCGTAATTATCTTTTAATTATTCCTCATTCTTATTCCAGTATGTCGCTAGGCAATGAAACTGTAATCACAGAAAACATCTCCCGTAGGCCTCACGACGCCCCCTATCTGGCCATCTTGTATTAAGCAGACCGTGGACAATTAATGCTGTAGCTCATTGTCTCGTCCATGAGACATTAGGGAACCGTGGGAAGAACTAGAGGGCGGTGGCCTGTCGAGACGGATATAGTCACAAGGTGCACTGGCAACCGGATTCAGAGGCCTCCCCCACAGCCTCCCACTTAAAGATAGCGATCTAAGATCGATCAGAAGGTATTACCAACGTTTATAGTCTGTACGTCACTGGGGCGAGTCAGTTAAACAACAATCAACTCGCAGACTCTTGTGCAGCTGTTGTCTTATGAACGCCACTTGTGGCACGTGATCAAGCTATAACAATGCTACGAAAAGGACACATTCTAGGAGGTGCAGATGCGAGTAATCAACTTAAAGCACTGAGAAACGAGATCTCACCGAGCACTGCAAGTTAAATCGAAACAAAGCAGAATCCACTTAAAACGTAAGTGGATTCCACTTCAAGTTTTCTTAATTGAGTCTTAACATCTTTAAGTAAACATCTGTCACTCAATTAAGAAAGTGGAAAGAGTAGAAAACAACGAAATACTAAATTAAATCCTCTTGAATTCGGTTAACTAGTTTTTAATTATTAGAAATCGCTATATTTATTATAAGAAATAAAATAATCAAAAATAGATGGATACTTTACTTAAATATTTAAGTTAATGAAGTATTCATTTATCGATATGTAACGGGGAAAAAAAAATGAACACTCTCTCTCTCTTGGGTATCGATTGGTTTGATGTGGGTGAGGCAACACTTATCGTAATGAAAAAGTAACTTAAGTTACCAATTTAAAATCATTCCATTGGCCTTCAGATGGAGCCACTGTCGAAGTGACATCATCGGATTTCTGTGTGTTGAAAGTCAAAGATAAGACTACTAAAATTGTGGTGTTAAATTTCATATATATACATATATAAAAAAGCTTCACTAAAACGCCATATTTGCCTTCTCTTTCTAGCAGCGAGGATGGAATAGCATTTCTCTCATGATGGAAAGGTGGAGCTTTGTGAACGTTTCCTAAAGGGGTAAATGGTGTGAAAATAATTCACACAATGTACGACGGAGTGTCAGAATTTTTACGGTCTGCGAAAGAACGTTAGAGGATGGTTACGTGGGCTGCTGTGAATCCCACGGGTAAGAAACGAAAGAATATTATTCACGTCACCAGTTACAAAAGATATGGCGACTATATTTGCATACATTTGTCGTGTGCGGATTGTCAAAGCTACACTCCAAGTTCACGCTGGCTTCAGAATTGTCACGCTGAGGGTATCAAAGCAGTGGAGTTAGCGGCTTTGTGCAAATAAACCCCAGTTACTTTCAGATACTCTTTTAAACTCGTTGACAAGCTCGGAATTCATGAACTCTACGTCATACGACACAAGCTGGAAAAAATGAATTGTCATAAAATCACTAATTCCGGACTAATAATAATGATATCAGTAATTGAGTATTCTTAATAAACGCTATAAATGGCACTGATGAAACCAGATATCTCCACTTATCTGCAATTCATTCCAGACCTGATTTTAAATTTGTTGTTTTTAGCATCGTATATTATTATTTATACTCTGTAAAAATTTACTTGTAAGTGATGCCAAACGAATCAAATTAATATGTTAAGACTCTTCACTTTAACGAACGACTGTGTTAATTTCAATTTTTATTTATTATATTATTTCGAGTTTTACTCTGAGTGACTAGCAGCGCCCTCATTATATTTTAATTAGTAGTATTAGTAGTAATTCAAAATTAGTAGTATCTTTTGCTATAGAAAAGAGTGTCTTTTTTTATTTATTGCTGCAATAATTCGTCAAAAATGAATGATTTACCTTCAAAAATCACACCTCTAAAATACCAACGAACAAATACCAAACGTGTAAACTTACAATTAACAGATACTGGCAATTATTAAAACACAAAATTTCGTAACGTAAACAAAAATACCTTTCGCTTTGCAACATATCAAATATATCTTTACTTGCAGCGCCACCTACTTTTATTGCAAGTAGTATTCTATGCTCAATATCCAATCAAAACTAACAAAATTCTGCAGGCCGATATTTAACCTTATGCGGCAGGCAATGACACTGAGTAAATCATTTTAGTTTTTTTTTTTTCTTTTTATGAGAACTTAAATTGATGCTTCATCAAATCAGATAAGAATCTCCTATCTCGGCCTAATCATCTAAAAACGGAGGCTTGAAATACATATAATGCATATGACTTAGGTAACCTTATGAATAATTCAAATCTCATGGAAACAATCAGCCAATCACAACGTATATTTGAGGAAATCAATTCTCAGCAGCGTGCACTGAATTTAATACTTTAATAAATTCATGAGGTTTTATTGGCGAAAGAAAATGATTATATTGTATGTAGTAGAGCAAAGTTTGTAACAACTAATGAACCCAGAACTTTTCTTTGTTGTTATTATTGAGAATAGTAAATGAAATTTTTATTCATGTTTCTCTTACTCGATAAATATCAAAATTCCAACCCCGAAACTTAAATAAACACACAAAGATATTGCTTTAAACTTTTAATAAGTAATCAAGAATACGTCAGAAGTAATGCAACACCAATAACTCGAATTTTTCTGAGCTGAGACTCCTAAAATATCACAAAATTTTTACTCCAGGGCTACTATTCTTTTAATCCATTTTATTTGTGGACCAATCCTTTTTTGTTTCCTGATATTTGAGTCGGAAAAAATTTTTTTTTAAATTTAAATTTATTTTTTAATTTAAAATTTTAAATTATAAATTAATAGAGATGCATGCGTCCATATTTAACGTAATTTTCATAAAGATAAAAATGACATTTTATTATTATTTTATTTTATATGTGAATTCCACTACGAACAAGCGTAAAAAAATCACTAGTGAGTTGCTAAGGGTTACATAAGACTTAACATGAAACATTTTTCAAGTCATTTCAGATCTGTAATAAGCAAGGTGGCGTTGTCATCGTCAGCCAATTTTTGCCTTTAAGGACTGAACAAAAAATTTCTGAATTGGCCAGCATGATGTGGTTAGTAAAATATCATATAAAAATCACACCTTTGAGTAAATGCGGACTAAAAAAAAAAAAAAAATCAGTGAATATTAAAACCTTTGGCGTCATAGATAGACATACGTATGGATGTGTAGCAAGTTGAACAATACATGTTTGTTTGTTTATTTTTATTTCTGATAAGTTGTGGATAGTCCCAAGAAATGAAAAACACTGACATAGCCTATCTTAACGATTTGTATTTTCTTATTTACATTATTTATTTTATTTATTTTTTTAATGTGGTTCATAGATATTGGAGGATGTGCGAGGATGAGACTTCAGGAGTCCTACCAGAATTTTAATAAAATCACAAATGCATTTACAGAATAAATATTTCTGTATAAATTTTAAAGATATAAATATATCTTTAAAATAAAGTTTATGACCAGTTGTGATCTACATAATATGAATATGAGGTAATGTGCTTTTAACAAACGAAGATGTCTTAAATTTCTCATTAAAGGTAATAATGTTACTATATGCGCTGTGTGGTTAGTTTTTGGAGACGTTATCATCCGTTTGCGCGAGCGCGATTTCTAAGTAATTTTGATAATTGCATGATATTTAGAGCTAATAACGATGTGAGTGTAACTAAACTGTTGCCACGTTGCTGGGCATTCGCACAAGAGCATTTGAGGAACCCCAAATGGTCTGAAAACCAGAAAACATCCAATCAACACCAATCACACAACAATGTGGTCAGAGATAGCTTCTTGATATGAGAAAGTGACTGAGTTTCAAGAATCAGCAATCTAACAGGAGGCTTGCAGTCGGTTCAGTGCCAGAGCAATACCAGTCATTCTGCACTTGAGCATATTGAAATACACAATGCGTGGAACTTTATCACGAATTGGGGTAAAATAGCAGACGGTCTCATCGAGTTCCACGTATATTAACTAAAAATAGGCAGTACCGAGATTCAGTGATCCCAAAAACATCGCCATTGGGCAAATTTAAAAGTGAAAACCACTTTTTAAGTGTCCAAGGTTGTTTGGGTAAAGAAATTCCTGTTTTAGTTGTTTCCTGTCGACAGCAGCAAGAATCATTTGGCCGAAAGAGCAGGCTACGGTTTGCTAGGGTGCACGTTGAATTTCTTGATATTCAATCAAGTCGGTTTGAAGGGTCCATCCTATTTGAACATTTCCTTGGGGAGCAAGTACATCCTATTCTCGCAGGTTTCTATCTGGTTACTATTACTTGATTAACCGGCTATGTCCCAATGCATGGATCGTTAACAAGTAATTCCCAATATATGAGAGTACGAAGTTTACTATACTTTACTGGCCTGCTCTGTCACTGGATCTTAACCCAGTCAGAAACTATGGGATGGAGAGGGACTGATCTGTTCGCAACGAGGATGTGTAGAGGTTTCATTTGAGGTAGCTGTGGGGCACAGTAGAGACCACAATGGTCAGCATCCTTGCAATTGTTTAGTATCTATTCAAGTTCACGTTTCGAAGAACTGAGCATGTTCTGAGGAATAAAGAGAATGCTAATCACTCTTAGGTAAGGGCGTCTAATAAACTGGCCATTCCCTAGATAAGAATAGCAAGAAAAACGAAGGAAAAGGTAGAATTATAGATTAAAAGCAGATCAAGCTATTTATGTAGGGAAGTAGATTGTTATAAGTTCAGACGTGGAAAGGATCTAGATTGAAGATATTGATATCCCCCTTCACACACTCTGAAGAAATCCGAGAAGAAAATTGTGAATTTTTGGCAATGGCAGTTCGTTGTCATGCCATAAAATGTTAATAATGTATCCTCTTCAAGACTCTAGAGAAAAAGAGGTACTAAGTAATTCCATCTACAGCTGATAATACGACTTTAATATTTTTCTTTAAAGATTATTTGTTAAAAAAAAGGGCGCATTAATAAATTTAGTAATATAATAAAGAATTATTTTTAATATAATTCTGTATAAGTTACTGAGTTCCTGACTTAGCTGAGCTCTGGGGGAGATTCCTGGTCCTAGTTACAACCCTGGTTCTTTGCTTGCATACGTTGATTAAGTACTTTGGTTTTTATGTAGCTTACAGGTAGAAAAACTGCATGAAATTATGTTCATTATCAGGGGTGGCTCGTGCATAGACACTACGGAACTGCAGCACCCCCCAATTTTTCTCGATATATACATATATTTATTAATTTATTTATATTTGCTTGTAATGTTTATTTTTATCATCAACAATCCTGTACAATTCTCTTATTTTGTATAAAATATAATAAGAATCCATCTTGTAGGACTTAGAAGGGTGAAGGACACTAGCAGTACTGTGTTTACCACAGTGTCATATCGCTACCTGCGCAAGTATATGCATATCAAGTATATCATATTGAGATACGAGCTATTAGCGTAATGTGGCACTGTTGTTTATATGCAGTTTGCGCCAGTAGTAGAGAGCGTTCGTAGTGCCGTATTTACTCCGTCTCTTTAAATATTTGGACATTACAATTAAAGACATAACATTTGTTATAGTTTTTATTTTAGAACATTATTGGGATTATGATAATGGATTTTATTTTAAAGTAATTTTGAATTATACTAAACTGTATAATTTTATCGATAATAAACAATATTTTTTCATGATTAACTTTGTTTTTAAATTTTTACCATAATTTTGATATTTTATCCAAACACGTACACACTGTACTTACAGCGTATATGTATATTTCGAAAGTTGCAGCGCCCCCACGATTTCAAGCCACGAGTCGCCACTGTTCATTATGAAAAAAAAAAAAGTGTTGTAATTAAAAAAAAAAAAAAAAAAAAAAACCGTAATAATCTTGGTTATTTTTCAGAGTTATATTGAAACGTGACTATGAAGTGAAATTGATTCGTTTAGTTTATAATGGAAACTAGATGATTCAATGGGTGGATTAAAGCAACTGAATGTTATACAACGACCACAGATCATCAAATCAAATGCATCACGCTCGTGTTGTCCAAATGTACTCTAAGGTGTGTACGTACAGCTCTTGTGGCCACTTTCGTCAGACACTACAATCATCACTGGGCGGTCAACAAGGAAATCTTTTCCCGACCGTACAAAAAACAATCACCAAATGGCGCCTCGTCTTGTTCCATTTCGCGGCCGGTTTGCAAAAACGAGTCTCAATCCATCTCACAGTCAGAGAAACAAGTCGGAGCCATGGGGGGAGGGAAGTAGAATAGGGTGGGACGTGGAATTTCCTCATCCCGTTAATCGTCGAGTGCCCTGAGGAATGTGTCCTTACCTTGGCATTGCGGCAATGACAAGGGGCGCATTAGTCTTAACCTTTAATTACCCATAATTCCTGTTAATTACTAGTGTCCAGGAACCTGTTTGTTCACGTGAATCCTCCTAGACAAATGAATAAAGAAAGTTTTCCCCCCCTGTGGAGAGAGGGGATACATAATTACTGGGGTAATTGCTGCCTAAAGGATGTTGGGAGGTTCCAGAGGTACAGCTGGCAAAAGGCGGGTTCCCTAACCACTACAACAAAGCCAACGAATAATAATTCTTCCCCCCCCCCCCACCTTTACAGATAGATACAGGGGAATCGGACTTCTACTAAGAGGATTATAGCAAAACGTACATTAATCAGAAGTGATGCATTACTCAGACAGGGGAGTGGGTTAATCAGTTTGCAGAAATATTTCGAAATTTTCTCAATAGTTCGTTGGTAAGTGACTTCGTACACTACACTGTGATTATTATCACCAGAGGGAGCGGTTAGGTGCTAATAGCGACTCTTAGAACATTTCAACAAGGGATCCCTGGTAGTTAATTGTAACTACAGGGTAGGGCCATGTATCAAACCGGCACGCAGTTCCTTCAAGGATTCTGTTATAATCACCAGGGCAGTTCTACGAAATAGCAGTTTTTAACACACTTTGCTAATATATTCCAACGCGCCACTGGGGCAAAAAAATGTCATTATATTTTAGTTTATATATCCGTTATCTATTGCTGAAGATTTCAAGTTTTCTATTTCAGTCAGATGACTAGGATCATCTTTGTATTCATACATTTTCTCTGTGCTAATCCTTCAAGTTGTTTTTCGTGTCATAATTCATCAATATTTTTTTTTTCCCCTATTTCATCAGGAAGGCTAAAACGTGTCCTTAAATGAGCTATCCAATGGCTCATTTTCATGGCGTAAAAATTCCCAAGGATTTTTATTTGTTTGTTTGTTTTGTTTCGGAAAATAAGTCTAGGTTATAAGAACACAAAGATGTCCATTCTTCTGTTTATCTTCTTCTTATTCTATGTTTGTTCAATACTAAAAAAAAGTTATGCTTTCACGTTCCCATGGCAACAACAGATTCTGCTTTTACCTGCCACTCCATGAGGTGACGTGGTCAAGAACGAAATTGGCGATCGCCTAAACTCAGTGTTAAAGATTACTACCACAACTTAAATCCGATCATCCTTTTGAGTTTTCAACTTATCACAGATACGGAGGGCTCTCCTTTTATGAATGAAATACACGATATTTGAGAGTATTTTATGCGGCGACTATACATTTGCAAAATTGAATAATAATATTTTAGTTGTTCAGGTTCGGTGATCGATAATGTTATGTTAGTCTGTCACTCCAAAACGATGTATTCTGATGAAAGTAGCATTCAAACTTATAAAACGTCGAGATACAATGTAAAGTATGCACTGGGGGTGGAAGGAGTGATGAACGATACCACTAAAATAAATAAAACACCCTTTCCTGACATAACCAGTAATGAAAAAAAGAGAAAAAAAAAAACGGGTATACTGCTTGGAAAACAGATTTCCTTATTCAAAAGCAAACTGGTTATTTCCTGTTGTTTTCAGCAAATGAAACATAGATAGCAGAGGGCGCTTCCATAGCTCATTTTAGTTATACACAAAACACGTAGTATAAATTATCTGTTTATTCGGTGAGATTTGTTGTTAGTGGTAATCATAAAAACATCACAATTAGAGTAAATACCCCCACCTGGTCTATGGATGGATGCGATGACAAGTTGGAAGTACACGAGAGTTAAAAATGTGCCTTGGTAATCACACTCAGAGTGGAGATTTAAATTGGGTAGAAGTATGGTCAGCAGAAACAGCTGTGGAAGATCAAGATAAGAGCCGTCAAACAGAGTTTGCGGGAGAGAGTCATAAAAGAGCACATTACCCCACACCCCGACACCACATAAATGGAGCCAGAGTCATAAAACGTTACTTGCTAACAGGGGCCAGTGATTACATTAAAAAACTCGACACGGAGTTAAAGTTAAAACCGTGCAAGAGTCTTTCCGATAGTTGGACACTAAAAACCAAATGAATCACTTCGTTTTAAAAGGGCGCGCAGCTACTCAATTTTTGCAGATCGATAAAGTGCTATAAACTCGTGTCATATAACTCGGCCCTAATAAGAGTTTCTACTAAGACAAGAAGTGAACCGGGTGCTTGAGAAAGTAACCTACTTGGCAGAGAATTGTTACGGGCAAAAAGCGGAGACTTTTAGAACTACCTTAAAAATCCAAGTGGCCTAATTCTAGTCAGTCTGCTATGGAACTCCTCAAAAAAAAAAAAAAAAAAAAGGAGGCCTCTGGGGGAAATACATGAAGTCCCTGGAATTTCATTCACTTTTTTTGGGCTAATTGAAAGCCCTAGAGGGCGCTGAAGTGGGTGCTCCCTGGAAAAGGACAATCAAATGGCTACTTCAGTTGCTTTATTACATCAACAATTGCCGACATGTAGACAGCACAATCTCTCTTTATCCAAGAAACATTCGCCATCACAATTCACGCATAATTTCTTGAGTTCTGGGTTGAAATTCTGTATGAACCCTTCATTGCGAATTAGTCCTCAACAAGAAATCATTTGCATGCTGTTCTCCAATTTTAATATTTATTCAATGTTTTACTATTCCCAGCAGTTACATAAGAAAAAAGTTAGTAAAAAGGTACATAAGGTAAATGACATAAGAAAAACAGAAGCTTAAAAACAACATTCGCCTCAACAGAAAAAAAAAAAATTTATCAAGCTTAATTACGTGAATAGAATGGCATAGCTACGGGGGTGGGGCGGAAGTGGTCCGCCCCGGGCGGCACTTTTCGTTTAAGAAATCTTGTCATACTGTCTATAGAACAGCAGCTGAGTGATGAAATAGACTTCGACACTGTCATCGATGATTTTGCTAACAGAAAAGGAAGAAAAATAGCATTTTAGAATGTTGTAATTAAAGTTTTACTTCAAAAATAAACAGTGTTTTAATTTATTTCCCTATATCGTTTTGACTTTTCTAGTATTTTTGGTGTGTATTGAGAGAGGTGGCAAACTCTAGCTATGCCGCTGCGTGAATAGCTTCCACTTTTATAGAAATGAGTGGACAGTTATTCTTTCCTCTCCCTAGATGGGAAATAGGTTTTCAACCAAACCTGGATATTCTCGCCAACCCCTACGTTATTGACGCCACAGCAGGAAATATCCATGGGATTTCATCGCTGAAAGCTTTGCACTAACAGATAACCAAAACTGATCTATTACCATACATCACCTGCTCTTTCAGAGAATTAAAGTTCATCATATCACATTTTGAGTGGTACTCTCGAAACCTCCCTAAGAATTGTATACAGAAAAGGCTCGCAGACTTCCTTCCAGTCACATAATCGCTCTGTTTCTGCATTAAGCCTTTCTGATAGGTGTTGATGCATCGAACTGGTCACTACCATTGCTCTACTTTCTACTAATCGTGCAAATGACATGAGCAGCAACTAGTGATCATCAGTGAGCAGTTCAACTCCAAATATATCGAACCAACCTCTCATCCTTTTTCTTCAGTTCATCTACGTCTATTTTCTATAACAGTCTTCAATCTATTGCTTTTCCCAGTGAATACAATCCTCTATTTTCACGAAACTTGTTACCAGATTCGTTCGTTTTAATTCACACGACATTAATTCATAACATACTAGTTCAGTGACACATTTTTCAAAAACAGAAATAGCAAATTCTGCTGTTGGACATCACGAGACTTCCACGAGGGAAAGATTTAAAACAAAAGTGAGCTGCATTCTGGACAATCATCAACAAATAATGAAACCATGGAAAATGTACTTCATATTTAGTTTGAAATTTATTCAGTTGTGCGATCAGTTTATAGACTATCAAGTGGTTCACCTTCCCCCCACCCAACCTTTTTATTTTTCCAAAAAAGGAACACTGCAAAGTAGAGAATCCATGTTTGTTGATTACGGAAGAAATTTTGAAAGCCCGACAATCAAATAGCCTAAATAAAGACATTAAACGAAATTATATTCCAAACATGGATTCTCTGATAAATACTGCAAGATTAAAAAAAAAAAAAGTTAAAGTATATATTGCAAAACCATTTGCCCATCATCTGTCATCATACTATCACAAACTCGGAATCCTGTAATTTTTGTGCTGACTGGAAGACACCTTTCAGTATCTTGAAAAAAAGATTTCATGTTTGGTCTGATACGATTTTCGGTTAATCTAATCCTATGGTGCTAATGTGCCATAGCTTTACAACCTTTTTTTGAACGAGATAATCATGGATAATTCGAGTATACTACACATAAGCTAAACTTTAACTGTGAATCAAAATTAGATTACGTACTATCTTTGTAGCATTTGTTTGTGCATCTGTAACAGGATGCAGTATAACAGTACCATTGGTGGGCCGAAAGTTAACTCAGACACCCTACTCTGTAGTCATTGCATGATTTTGTGCTATTTAGACGTCTATTAGGTGATGGCACACCAGGTGATTCAAATCATCTGCCATCTGGTTAAAACAGGACATCAAGTTAATCTCAGTGCATGAACCCCTCATTACGATAAAGATAAAAGGTTGTAGTAATGTGGTTAACCCGAAGACAAAATTCATCCACGAAATATTAGAACAATTTATTACAATAACAAAGTACTGTAGTTTCACACGGCAAACATGCATATACTTTGATAAGCCTAACTAAATGAGTTAAAAGTTGCTTATACAAGTAGAACGAAATTCCAACGATGCTAGATATATCAAAGATTTTAGTGGGTGTTTTATAAATATACGATATACGATCCATGCATCTATCTCTGTGAGATTGGCATATAGCAGAACTAAAAATATTAACTGAAGAAAATGAGAAAGACATTTAAAAAAAAAAAATATTTCTAGCTCTAATGAAAACTATCCACTTATCTTCCACCCGGAAGTTAGAAAAGGGTGTAAATAAATTACCCTTTCTACATACAACTATCCAATGAGGTTCAGTTACGAATTGAAAATAACATCTCTAAGAGCTGGCAGACTTGTCAGAAAAAAAAACAGACGTAACGTTTCACTATCTCTCTCTCTCTAAATAAACAACTTTTAATCAACCCTACAATCCCCACATGTCCGGGTGCAAATTGCAGGGTTCCGTCCCTCTGTGGGTGGCAGAGGTCGTGATGTGGACGGCCCAGTATCCTTCTCTACGCAATATCACACAAAGAGAAGTATTGTTGCATCACTTGTAGTGTGAAGGAAGTGTAGACTAATGGCGTGTTCTACAGAATAAGAAGAAATCTGATACCCAAGAAGGGGGCTTAATTCTCCTGAGAATAAAAGTGCCAACGCAAATTTAAAAGGTTCCAAATAACACCCATGAACCACGGGGATTACTTGGAAGATACATAACAGTAACTCTTTTCAAGTGTTCAAATACTGGTAAAATATTATAAATTAATTTTAATACTTGAAGACGAATTAAGACATCTGGAGTATATATTTCGTTAACATCTCAAATATCACGTTTCTTATCGAGATCTGGATAAAAAATCTCTTGTGAAACAGGTATAAATAAATTAGTGGCGATATGGGACTGTAAAGCTTAAAAAAATTGGCTCACTACCTTGTCTGTCTAGTTAATCGCATAGACTAGTTTGTAAAAGGAACATTTAGATGTTCCTGCTATGATAAACAGTGTCAAATACTATTTAATAGAAATTTGGGTTATCAGATTATACGACATGTAGGATAAATATTTCTGTAGATGTTAGTGTTTATATCTCAGTCGGTTTCGGATGCTAAAAACCTTATAGCTTTTCAACTGGGAGTGAATTAGCCATTCTCATTCGAATTAAAGAATTTTCGGCCTAGAAACTGGAGTTCTTCATCCAGCAACCAAGCCAGAGAATGTACGCAATTTACACACTAAAATATATATTTAGATATGACTAATCAACGTACCCTAAAATTATGGTTACAAAACCAATCTGTAGGATCTTATGCGGGGTGTAAGCACCTTAGATTAGTATTATTTATATATGTACCCATCTGTACGCACGCGCACACACACAGGTAACACAAAAACCTCTCAACATCTGATTTCATGGTTTCTGTTTAAGTAATCAAAATTATGTGTGTGTAAATCCCGTGGATTTAATATCACACCAGCTTTATGACTGCAAAGACCAACCATGTGAGATTCTCAGAATAAAAAAAGATTCCTTTATAAGCGAACATTTAGTTTTATAAAAATTAAACAAGATCTTAATTATGGTATACCATGACGATTGAGCTACTTTATCACGAATATCAGAACACCATAAAGTGTAGAACTGAATATCCCTATAGAGTATACCTAAGCTCACGAATACGTAAGAGCATCTCTAATGAACCTGCTCCAGATTTAGCCAGTGATTTTTTTCAGCTCATCGATCTTTCTATAGTGACAACAAACCCTGAAAAATAGAAAGCTTCGATGTAACTATACTATTCAGAGCTACCCGCCAATGCTCATCAAGCCGAAGCCAACCAATTCAAGAATTAAACGGTGTCTAGAACTCCCACCCTGCCCTCCTATTAGTAGCAAAGTGATGGTCCCTGTCCTGTTTGGCCCACCAAGTGAAAGACGCTATTCAGTGGAGTCGACCCACAGCCAAACCCAGCCATTAATGCCAACGACAGAGAAAGGCGAATGTCGTAAATATGCTTTACAGCCAAACAAATCTCTGGGACCTTCAAGTAGCCGACAGTCCCTACCCTAGCTAGCACTCCGATTCTCCCACATGACTCTATTAATACCGGTCTACAGAGAAACATTTTCGAGGTTTAACGGCGTCAGCGGAAGGGTCCGGACGAAAATCTAGGCCTTAATAAATAGAAGGACACGACAATGGGATTCGTTTAGTTTGTAAACTAATTTTGCTCATGTCGCTAGGTGGCAGCAAAATCATGAGAGAAATGTTTATAGGGCACATACACACATGTAGGAGAATAAGGAAGCCATTGAGTGTCAGCACGTGCCAATGGATAGGCTTGTTTATTCACATGTTGGAGAAACAGACGCACCAGATGGCTGACATTCATTTGTTTCAGATCTCGACCCGGAGTAGACCCCCATCGGGCATTTATTTCCTCTGATTGCAAATCACTGGACGTCATCCCGAATATTATTCCATCCTTCAATTCTCCATTTTACCTTTGTACTAAAATCCAACTATCCAGTTTAATGAAGCTAAATATAGACTGTTTTTAAATAACCAAAGAGCCATGAGAAGATAGGAAAGGATTGGAAATAGCGTCAGTGGGTCACTAACCGACGTTGGGAGTGGTTACAGACGACAAGTTCTGTATATCGATCATAACCCAGCATATTACCGCGTGTCTATGGCTCTCATAGATAAGCAAAGATCGGCAAACTCATTTGAAAGCTCAACGCACCAAACAACTCAATAAGATGCACGGGTAGTCTTTGTTTAGAGTCCATACAGTAGTGACCGAACATTAACTGGGAGTCCTAGTATAATAAAACACGAAGTTATGTTATAAGAATTCATTAATTATAACAAACATGTTTATAAAGTCCTATAGACTTTTTTAAAAGAATGTTTTGATTAAAAGCTAATTCTGATTTATAATATTATACCTGATTTAATCTACCGGCAATTAGAAGCTGCAGAAGTCAAGAGAAAAAACATCTCGTACTTGGAATATTGGCACATCCTTTGTTCTAGCATCTCATAAACTCGCCTCGGCATTAGCGATCCCTGTCAAGAATAGCCCTCGGGCTGGTAGCGGCTTCTATCTCTCCCACACACCTCCAGCAGGACAGAGAAGAGAGCGAGTGTGTAACATCATCGAGTGTACCGATCGAAAACTTGGAGGAATACACAAGCCTTGCTGCCTTCTGATGGCTTGACTAACACAATTAACCACAACATGAAATGCACTGACTCGCGAAGCAATTTAATCCCTAAAACGATGATCTGGGCAATCCATACCATGAGTCCAATGCTTCGTGTGTTTACCACCAAACAAAGCACGCGTCGAAGAATCAACATCCACCTAAAACTTAGAGAGTAAGATGAGGACGAATTCGTACTCGATCTAAAACAATTGCAATTACGAAATTGCAATTGTTTTAGATCGAGTGTATGTCGATTGTAGAATAAGGAAATGTTTCAGAGCTGTTAGTGCTATGCGTTTCAGGGCTTATTCTGTACACGTTACTCATTGAACAAAAGCATGGTATTACAATAACACCGGCATATGTTTATTTAGAATCTAGAATTAGAATTGAAAAGTACAGTCTTATCTACTCGCAAAAAATCTACATTCTTGCAACACCTATAAATATTAAATTAGTAAAACAGACATTTTTCTTGCTATATTGAAAGTTTGCAAATCAGAAAAAAAATAATTCATATAAGCACACACACACATACGTTAATAACAGCCAATTAGGCTTAAGACAATACTGTTGCATTTATGCGCAGTATTGTCATTCCAAAAAGACACATAAATGTAACGGTGATATTCTATTAGGTAAGAGAGTTGCCACATCTTCAAATTACTATTTTTGAAGACACAAATTCACAATTCACGTTATGCAAAACAAACTATGTTGCAAATGGAAAGCAAATTTCTACGCCTTGTTTTACAACGCTGCCAAACCAGCTACTAACAAAATCATGTAACGGTAGACAAGGCGAGATACTTTTGAATATCTCCATTCGCTATCAGCTGATTGGACCTTAAGATATGAAGTAAATACTTCATCAGATAAATACATTTCGCAAAATAGTATAGGTTAATTATGAAAACAATAAAAAAAGTTAAATAGAAAATATATGAAATCAGAAAAGACCACCGTTGATTAAAAAACGAACTATGTTATTATGTCCATGTGCGACACCATTCTGTAATATTGATGAGTATTTTATATATTCGTTATAAATGTATACAGTATTGTTTCCCAAAAACAGATGGAATGATCCCAGTCATCAATCTACCTCGTCATCTAATGCGAGAGTTCCTGAAGCTCAGGCTACTCAGTTCTCCAAGAGTGAGAACATGACAACTGGTGCTCGCCCATCATTAACTGAGCCCCTTAAGAAAACGAATCTTCAACATCAAGTAAGAACATATGCTGATGTGGCCCGCTCCAAACAGATAGTACAAACCCAGAACCGGAATACTCCACACTCAAATCTATCAGCTGTTATCACCTCTTCTCTTGCAAACATGCTCCAGGATTTCAGCAACTCAAATCCATCCTTAAGTGTCACAAAAAGATTCCTACAGCAAACCCAATCCATATTATCTGCACTCTCTGATGCATAGGAAAAAAATCGTCCCAAACTCTCTTAGGATTATCGGTTGGAATGCCAACGGTATAAAAAACAAACTATTAGAAATCCAGGAATTTAATAATAGATACAACCCAGATATACTGCTAATTAATGAAACTCACCTGAGGCCTGCTGACACCCTGAAAATCAGAGGGTATCAGATTTACAGAAACGACAGGCTTGGGTATAGAGGTGGAGGTACAGCCACTCTTATCAAAAGCTATATCAATCATCACTCAATAACCAACCCTACTACCACCAACCTCGAAATCACAGGAATCAATGTTCTCACAAACTCAATTGGGAACCTCAAAATTTTTTCTGCTTACAACCCTCCATTAAAGACATTATTGACCTCAGATCTGGATGCCATCCTTGGAGTAAAAGGACCGATCATCATCGCTGGAGACCTCAATGCAAAGCATCCTGCTTGGAACAGTAAATCCACTAACAAAAATGGTCGTATCCTTTCTAGCTACACAGGATTAAACCATGCTGTTGTGGCTGGACCTACCGAACCAACTCATCTCAGTACATCTGGCACTGCTGACATCTTGGATATAGCCATCCTGCAAGACATTAAACTACAGTACAGCCTTACATCACTAAACGAGCTGTCGTCGGATCACAACCCAATTCTACTGCAATTGGGAGAACAAGAATGCCTGTCTCCTCCTCATTCAGGCATATCGTGGGAGAGATTGTCTAAAGCACTTCGGGATCAAATAGGACCCGTCCCACACATATGCACACCAGAAGATGTGGATTCTGCAGTGACTAGCCTCACCCAACAGATTAAGTCCGCTATAATGGTTGCAACCTTCCAGAAACCTGTTCCCAAGCCTGATCGTTTGCCTGAGGACATTATGGACCTGATCAGAGAGAAGAACAGAGCTAGGAAGAGATTTCGTAACACTCGCGCTCCTCAGGATAAGACAGTGCTTAATAGATTGAATGGAGCAGTAAGAGATGCACTTAAAACGCATAGAAACGAAGTTTGGGATAAAAAGTTAGCCTCTATCTCACCTATTGATCACTCTATCTGGGGCCTACTGAGAAACATCAAAAACAAAAACAGATCCCTCCCCCCTATAATCTCAAACCAGGGCCTAATCCACACAGATGCAGATAAGGCAGAAGCCATACTTAAAAATCTTGAGGATCAGTGCAAACCATCTTATAACAACATTGATTTCAATCATCTGTATAAAATCCACAGACAGGTTAGACATGCACTAAACCTCCCGGATACCAGTGCCGATCATATTGCACCCGCATCACCTGTTGAATTATATGATATTATTAAAAAACTTAAGAACAATAAAGCTCCTGGACCAGACAGCATCTCAAACAGGGTGATCAAGCTGCTGCCTCGAAAAGCTATAGTGCATCTGACCAGTATAATAAATGCAATCTTAAGACTTCACTATTTTCCTTCCACCTGGAAACTGGCTGATGTGATTCCTATACATAAGCCAGGCAAAGACCCACACTTACCGCAGAATTATCGTCCAATCAGTCTCATCTCCAACCTGGGTAAGATTGCAGAGAAGGTCATCCTCTCACGACTCCAAACCTCAATAAATGACCTAAACATCCTCCCTAAAGAACAGTTTGGTTTTCGGCAACACCATAGTACTACCCAGCAAATCCATAGAATTGTGGAATATATCATCACCAGCTACAACTGGCGCCAGTACACAGGAGCTGTTTTCCTAGACCTATCTAAAGCATTTGATAAAATCTGGCATTTTGGACTCCTGCACAAACTTATCTCAGCCGGCATCTCACTAAAAATGGTTCATCTAATCCGTTCATATCTTCAGAATAGAACAATGCAAGTTAAAATTAACGGTTCTATATCGTCCCAGCGCCATATCTTTGCTGGAGTGCCACAGGGATCTCTACTGGCTCCATTGCTGTTTTCTGTATACATGTCAGACATCCCTCACAATCCGATGACTTCCATTTTAGCGCTGTATGCGGACGATACGGCAATACTAACCAGATCCCTCAGACCCCACTTCGTTACTAGAAAGCTTCAAGAAAACATTCTAAAGCTGGAGGGTTGGTTCTCTAGGTGGAGATTGGAAGTCAACCCCCTGAAAAGCTCAGCGGTTCTTTTCTCAAAAAGGCCAATGTCTCCTGCAGGAGATGTGTTACTATTCAATACTAAAATTCCCTGGCAGACAGAAACAAATTACCTGGGTGTAATTCTCGACAAAAAGCTATCTTTCAACCAACATATCAAGTCTGCATGTGCAAAAGCATCTAAAGCCATAGCTCAGATTTACCCGCTAATTAATAGAAATAGCAAGCTCAGCAACAGAATCAAATTGCAACTTTACCAGATGACGATTCGTCCCATAATCACCTATGCCTCTCCAGCCTGGAGCCACACCTCTAACGCTAACATTATCAAGATTCAGCGTGTGCAGAACAAGTGCTTGAGAACGATTCTGAACGCCCCGTGGTATGTTAGAAACAGCCAGCTCCATAGAGACACAAATATTCCATATATTCTCTCTTATCTACAATCCTTAGCTTCCAAGTTTTTTCTAAAGACGTCCACACACCCCAATGATTTGATTCAACAAGCTGCAGCATATGAGCCAACGGACATATTCAAATATAGAAGACCAAAAACTATATTAGCCTCCTATAACGATGCATAATCTCCATGCCCATTCAGGGCGAGCAAACTGCTCGTAAATTTTACCCTCACTGTAACCACGACAGATAGCGGGGAATATGAAAAGCATCTTGCTTCACCCTTAAAGACATAAATGTCAATTGTCAATTGTCAGTATTGTTTACTGCAGTGGCATTTTTTTTTCAGTAATTTTAATGTTTTATTAATTCTGAATTCAAATTTAAAGTAATGTTTTATTATTTTCTTACTAAATTCTAACGTTTTTTTTTTTCTTGATCGTGTGATTATATCGATTGTTAAATTGTTTTCCGATGTTCATTGTGATTTAGTTTTGTTTGATTGAAAATACTTTGATTTTTTTTTTTTTTAATTTTCAGGTGATTAAATATTCTCTACCACTTTCTGTAATTTTTTTTTCCCCTCTGGTTCGCCCTTCTACAGTATTTCAAATATCTTCCTACTAATACGACTTCCATCACAATGTTGGTTTCGAAAATCTGGTTAACTAAAAATTCCTTTTGAGTTAACCTTTTAACAAAAAGGTTAACAAGAAAGGGATTAACTCAATAATTCTTTTGAGTTGCTGCACATTTTCTGGACCAAATTTTATCTAATTTACTTTCACTATGGTGTAAGACGTGGGTTTCAATCCAGTCTAGAATGCAAAGAGAACTTCATAAGAGTTTTTCAACTTTATTTCTCTCAAAATTAACAGACAATACCACCTGCCTCATAAACCTTAGCTTTTTCGGCTGTAATTTAAAAAAAAAAAACCAATCTAAAATTGGACAAACCAACCGGTGAACACACGCATGTAATCAGATTCTCACCCTTGAATTTACTTCAGTGCGATCCTAAATAATATTCATTCATATTTTTCATATTAATCGGAACGTGGTTTAAGGTAAACATTCTGAATTATAATAATAAATAAGTTACGGATAAAGATCAGAACCCGATTAAAAATAAAATATTAGGGAAAAAATTGGAGCTATTAATACTTAACAATGTGTTAGCAAAGATAATTTATTAGGATGGTAAAAAAAAAGATTTTTGAAGCAAAAAAGACAGAGAAAAAGACTAATACCCAATTCAATTGATACTGTTATTGTAGATCTAAATTATGTACGACAAAATGTTGATGTAAAACATTTTTTTATTAACCAACATTAATATACAAACAACATGAACGCGATGGTAAGAATGACTCCGATGACTTAATATTATCTCTATACTTGTACGAACTTTTTTTATATTCACTACTCCACACACAAATGCTATTTGCAACAATGAGTATTGCAAATAGATTTGCAATATGCAAATATGCTTATGCAAGATTTCGTCATCCTGTACTGAAGATATTATCATGGAAATTGTACAGCATAGAATATTCATACTTCGCGGCAGCTCATTATAACTGTCTCTTCATTATAAAGATGCTGATTCTATCTTTCTATTTTAATGAACGTTTAAAAAATAATTATGCTTCTCAGCGCTAATTAACATTAATGGGAAAACGACTACAAGGACCAGTATAAATGAGAGAGGGTAGAATTGGGGGGGGGGGGGAGAAGAACTTTCACTGATTGCATAAAAAAGTGCAAAATCAAAATAAGTTCGAAGAAATGGTGTAGTATTAACATAATTAAACCGGATTTCCCTGGAATACGTGGGAAACGAATGAATACAAGAAGGCTGAGACTGGAATATCACAAACTGCGGATCTAACAGGATGTAATATTCAGATTGACTGAACAGGTGAATGCACTCGGCCAATTGGTTTTCCCATCGCGACGTGGTGTCAAATAGTTTGGAAAATGAAGAAGCTTTGAGATATGGCGAGAAATATCAGACTGAAAGAATAATGCCTCATCTAAAAGTAATAGAAGGAAAGAAAAAAAAAAAAACGGCGATGTGAATTGTTCATTAAATATGCAACCAACTTGGGTTTAATCTTGTATATCCAGTGGTGGCGAATCAAATTCAGTCTATTCTAAGATGCTTCTTCTCTTTTGTGAGTTAAGATACTATTTTAATGGTTCGTATTTCCGTTTCGGGAAGAGGGAGTCGCATAAAACTTCAGAGATTATTTTCGTGGTTCACGATTTGAAATCTGAATGAGATTTAGTGAGCTTAGACAGATCTCTGGAAAATGGCACGCAGTCCGATGGAATACTTCAGTGAAAAAACGTAAACATGTTCTTCAAATGTCATATTTTTCTGAACCACCAACTGGGAAAAAAAAAAAAAAAAAAAAGGAAGAACAATGAGAAATACCAGACACCTGACCACTCAACTCAAACACGAGTTTAATTTTCTAAACAAAAATCTCCTTAAATTTCGCAAGTGTATGCTTCTTATTTTTATTTTTTTATTTGCAATGAAAATTTACTGCGATGGGCGAAGGTTTTTTTTCTGTGTAGAAATCAAGAAAGGATAAACAGGATGAAATTTGGAAGCAGTGTCCAAAGAGTGAAATATTTGCTTTGGGACTATAAGACCACTACTCCCCCTCCCCCCTTATAAAAAATGGGACCACCCGTTGCCGAGCAAATCGCAGCAGGTCTCTATGGAGGGATAGTCGCCATTTTATGCACGGCCATAAAACCAATTAAAAACAACCATTTCTCATCCAAGTTTTATTAAGCTGCCAGTTTTTCATGCGCACTTCTCCCCCCCCCTACTCCCCCTACATCGCTACGCCACCCCTGTCTGTGCGAATGGAAGAACTTCCTGCATGCTAATGAGACCGCAGTGAGAGGTGTCAGGCGCGGGTTGGACGTGTAATTAGCGCGGTTATTGGTGTCGCTACGGGGCCCCCGCTAGTGCCGCCCCGTACGGCGGCGCTGACAGGGCGACCGCCGGCGACTCGGGCACGTTAACAAGGTCCGCCATTGTCCTAGCAACGGGCAACAAACACACCTATTTACACGGACGGCGAGCTCATTAACAAGAGACCTAATTACTGGGTCGGGTCTCCTTGACAACCCGCAAGGACAGCGTCCAGGATAGCACGCGAGACAGAAACACGATTCTTTCCGATAGGCAAAACAGTGAGAAATATTATCAACGGTATTTTCAGAAATCACGGACGAATCGAGAAAACTTCGTTGGAGTTTTCTGTCTTGAGCGAGAACAGACCGAAATCCGGAACAAACATCACAATAACAACAAAAACTGTTGATCCGATGACGCACACACACACACACACACACACAACGATCGCTTCATTTCAAGCGTTCACAATCCACACACGCGTCCAAAATTCACAGGCGTGAAACATTCCGACGACCCCCGCTGCCGCTTGGAACTGTGCGAAGGGAGAACGCAAACGGTAAACAAAACTACAAGTGGTCCCACGTAGCATGAAGAGTTACACCAACCGGAGTCGTACTCAATGCGCCAAGCTGTAAAGGCCACAACATCGTTCTGTCACTTCGGGGCACGTGATCCAAGCCACGTAATCCAGTTTTCACTCCCCCCCCCCCACCTAACCAATCCACAGAGTCACAAACAGAAAGAAAGAGAGAGAGAGAGAGAAAAAAAAAAAAGAAGAAGCAAACAGGGTTGAGTGAGAGAGCGCGCGCGCCCTCCCGTAGTTCGCGACAATAAAGAAAAAGGGAGGGGGTTGACACTGCAAGAATGCGACCACTTACTTGACATGACTTGCTCGGAGATCGGAAACTCCACATCACGTCCCTAAAGTGTCGTGTTTGTCGAGTCACAGTTTCCTTGGTAAGTGTCGACCGGACCAGAGACCGCACACACCCTCCCCTTGTGCTATCTACATCTAAAGCGTAATTAATTCCGAAGATTGCATTCCCCAACCAATGGCGCTCTGCTCCTGCGCAAACAGGGCCCGCGTTTTATTGGTTACAATTATTTTGGAGTCCACGCTTGAGCGACTTGCCATCAAGAGAGGCGCTCACGATGCCCAAGACAATACCAGCCGTTACGGAAACGAGGGGGGAGGGGAGTACACACATGAGGGGGGGTCTCTTCATTTTCTCTTTTCGCTCCATACAATTACGCCATCTCCCGGTAAATTAAGTCGTCCACCAGAGGGCTGCAAATGACAGCTCCAGGGTGGACACACCGAGGCAACCAATTAAAATGCTAATTCTTGGTGATCGTAGACGGACACTGACCGATACAAATCCTGGCGGGTTGTCGGTGTATCGCGAGAGCCACTATTTTGCATACTACAACAAAGAGAGGACAGCACATCCAAACCTTGTTTCTTGCGACGGACCAGCTCCGTAGGGACTCCTTCTTCTCATTAATCCGCTCGAGTATGCAAACTCCCAGCGTACCACAAACATGACACATTCGACCTGCGGCTGCCGCGACCCATCAGCAAACGGCGCGCGCCTCACTCTGTATGCCCGCAGTTATGACAAGCTGACACCTTTATGGATCAGAGCAGGCACTGCCATCTATTGTCTCAGACAGCGAATACGGCGCATGTCCAATGCATGCAGAACAGCGTCTCTGACTACAGAATAGGCATGCATGGTACACGCACACAGCTACCACTGTCGGATGGCGTCCCTGATTTATATCGCCGCTTACGATCGGAGTGGTGGTGATGGTGGGAAGCGTATAACTTGCTAATAATACGAGACTGAACCGGCAGCAGGAGGTGATAATTTTGGACGACTTTTGACGATTACAATCACATAATATGCTAACGACAGATCCGTTAGCATCTTTTTTGAAGATGGCACAAATGTCTTGATCATTGCACAGTAACACGCTGTCAACAAAAAACAAAAATATAGATAGAAATTCCAATGGTCTGCTTATTGTTTATTAGCATCTCATTGTATGTTAGGTTAATGACCTTCCACTTTTGCCATGACAACAGTAATCATCTCCATTAGTTAGCACAGAACAGCAACATCACAACAAAAGAACTTTTATCTGAAATCTACTGTGCTGTAAAAGTAATGTTTCAGAAAATAGGTCTTCAGCCAGAATGCCATCAAGAAAATAGGAAAGCCTGTCGACGTATGAAAAAGAAAATAAATAAATAAAAAAACTCTGAGATAAACACTTCGTTCCAAACAAAGGTGTTTCACACCCAAACAACTTATTTGGAGACTTAGATATGTTTACACACTACAGTTCTCAGAGGAGAGTTAGTGCTGACACCTGGTGTTAGTAAATGTTCGGTTTCTCGAGATTTAAATAACAATAAATAAAAAAAAAGTGAAGAGAATATATGATATTTATTTCTGTTTTTGAAAACCGCACTAAATACATTTCTAATGGCGTTTGCATACCAGATTTACTGGATAATCACCCACACTTAGGATGAAGAACTTATGATGATTTCAATAGGTTCAATCCTCCGAACTCTTAGCAAAGCAAAAAAGAAATCGATAAAAAAAAAAAGAGTAGATATCTGCCAATCGATTAAGGATACGAAACTGAATTTTCAGTTATTCGGCGCCATCTGTTGACGTACATTCGTACTATGCTAATGAAACACGCAAATATAAGAGAATCAAAATTAATGGATCTTTACAGGGGTCGGATTGTCTTTTTTTTCTTTCTTTCTTTTTTTTTTTTTTTTTAACGGTAGTTTAGCAGCAGGTAGGGCAACCGCCTCATGGTTTCTATATAGTTCTGAATTCATTTCGCTCCTGCCTTAACTTCGCCCCCGTTTTTCAGACTATTTTCTATCCAGCACTTATTCACCCCCCCCCCTCTAAACTGAGTTGACCTTCTTCCGCTGTCGACAACCACTGACCTTGAAGAGCGACCCAGCCATACTTTTCTCCTTCAGGAAATAATTCGCGACAGAATTTAGTGAGCTCCCCCGCTTCGAACAAGGCCGACGACAGTTTTTCCAATCACGCAAACACGCTAGCATCGGCGACACCCCACCCCTCTCTCTCTCTCTCTTTCTATGTTCCCCCCCCCCTCTCCACCATCCCCCAAGCTGTTTCTTGCATGTACATCTTAGGTAGACTCTACCTCAATTTTTTTTTTTTTTTGTTGTTGTTAGGAATATCGTGACTTACACACTCAAACTTTCGCATGACCTGTGCAGATGTTTAAACAAAGATAAATATATTACACCGACATCCATCTAGGGTAGCGCCATCTAGCAGGAAATCACCCTAAAAATGATACATTCCGAATAATAGGAGTCCATTAAAGAAAAAAATAAAAATTGCGCGCTTTTCGGATAAGCTAATTAACTGTTTAAAATAAAGCAAAAGACAAACTGATCTTAGAACACACTCGAATGTCCGATAATACGCTGATGCCTCATGGCCTAAGCTGTGATATCTCTAAACAACAAGCGTTCACGGATAGTATTCCGGTTAGTAGCAACCGGATACTAAAGGTTGTTGGATGCTATCCAACAACCTTTAGTATCCGATTTCATACTTACATCCTACTCAATTCTGATTTTTTTTTTAATCTCACGTTCCATATGTATTTCAAGTTAATAATTATTTAACTAGAATTTCTTTAGATGAATATTCCAAAACATATCAGGACCTTTGTAATGATGAGAAAGGTGGGAAGATCTCAATCTAGTCCAAATTGAAGACAAAAATAGTGACAAAGATAATAATCTTCTTTGTCTGGTAGGTACATAAATCTTAAGAGAGTTGAACGCGTTTAACTTGTATTCTGACCATCCTCCTCGTCATTCTGACAGGACAAAAATAATACAACATATATTCGTGTTTTATTATTATTATTATTATTTGTACCTACTATGAAAAGTATTCGGAATCGTATTATGTTCATCTTCATCTGTTCAGATATCATCCCTGTTATTAATAATCAGGAATAGGCACTGCAACCAAAGGACTGGATTTATTAGATGTTAAAGTCCATCTGTACCTATACGTATCGTGGAGAAAAATATCTTGTCTTATTCAATCTGTGCTTTTATTATTACTACCATCATCATCAATTTAAAATGGTAGTTTGTTTGCTAATGAATTGTTATTGTTTAAATTTTTAAATACAGTATTCAGATAATTTCAACTAAAAGTCTTTCAAGGATACAACACCCACACACAAAGACATGTCTTTTTATGGGGATTCCATAGTACCATTGAGTATGGTTATATGGTTACAATATGAAGACTTTTCTATGCATGTTCGCAAATCACTTAATTTCTGATTTTCCTTAGATGAAATCTAAACTCAAGATTCATTCCTGATCTCTAAAAAGTTCACATAAACTTATCTAAGAAACCATTCAGTTGTTCCTTTTTAACAGTCATTCGTCAGAATTTAATCTGTAGTTATATTAATAAATAGAAGGTGTATTCGAAAAACTCAAAAAATAATATCAATTATTAATTTATTGCAAAATCTTCCATTTGAATATTATCAGTATATAATTTACATTCGTATTTTATATGAAAAGCACAAATTTATGACAATGGAATGAAATTTAAGTCTTGAACCCAGGAGTTATATGGAAGTACTTCATCACTTCATATTTTAAATGATTATATAGCAAAGAACACAGTCAATTAACAACAGTTTCAGCCACGACGTTTTCCGCAAATTTATTCCAAAGCTCCATCAAAGTGTGGCCACAAACGAACCCCCAAGAACTGTTTCTTCAAGAGATGAATGCTTGACAGCCTACTAGCCACGTAATTCTCTTAATCAACACCAGAGGGCAAAGCGATCTGTAACCTGGGCATCAAGACAGAGCCACGTTAACACGCGATCAAGCGAGTCTTCGATCTTCCAAGACATCATTTACGATAGGATCATAAATCTTCAGAATTTATGATTAAAGTAGGATCTGGCCCTGAAATTTCTCATTTTCTTGAAGGCATCGCCAGTTTCTGGAGTAATGTCATTAGGGGTTGGGATTACCGATTCTTGAATGCAC
This sequence comes from Typopeltis vanoorti, assembly GCF_054136105.1. NCBI lineage: Eukaryota > Metazoa > Arthropoda > Arachnida > Uropygi > Thelyphonidae > Typopeltis > Typopeltis vanoorti. The sequence goes on from NC_143566.1 coordinate 93,382,246, forward strand.
ATGAAAAATTTTATCATAAATCTTGTGTAAATCCGATATTAAGCAAAGAATTAACATATTCTGATAACAGAAATCACAAATCTCTTTGATGATCTACAAATGTACAACAGCACAGAGAAATTCGCCTACAAGTACACTTTCTTTACGTGCAAAATATGAATAATATCCATACAAAGCTTCTAAATTACACTATATAAAGCAACAACATACGCATGCGCACAATGAAATGTAAGTATTATGTATTTCACAAAATATATGCTTGAATAACGACAAAATTTGAGTGAAAGATAAATAGATGATGTTACTCATTCTACATTTAGCGATATTTATGTGATTTACCATAATAATTTCTTTTATTTCTATTATAAAAAAAATAAACCGTATACTTCACCTATAATCTGTAATCAATATTTAAAATATTTTAAATATATTTTTTACAATGATAAAAATGGAGGACACACCTTAAGTTTTTCATTATAACTTTATTATAATAAGAGTCATAATGGCTGAACACGCTTGTTACTTTTAATGTGTTGAACGATTTTTTTTTTTTTTTTTAGATTTCGTAAGCTCAAAATTGAATAAAAATGAAACATTCTCTAACCCCCCACAAAAATTTCAATGGTTTTTGAGACTTGATCTCTTAGATTTTTCACTCAAAATTCTCAATAAAATCATCGGCAAGTAATTTAATCGGCAACTTTTGTTCTTCAGTGGACCATAATTGAAAACCTAATATTCCATACGGGCCGCAAACACAATATTAAATACTTTAATATATTAATCAAAAATTTTAATTTATCGGGTGGAATTTGTTATTTTCGACATGGATTTGCAATGAAAGTTTTGTTTTTAATTTGATTTACTTTTTATTAGTAATACTTTCAATATACACAGATATACGTACACGTATATTTGTGTATACTTATATTTTTTTAATCAAAACAAATTAAATAGCCGCTAAAATTTAATTAATGAGATATTTGGCACAGTTTCTCATCAACAAGCTTTTCAATGTTGGGAAATATGTCTGAAATTACGACTAATACAATTTTTTAGTCGTTCGTCATCAAGATGATTTCGAAGATCATTTTTTTACAATTTTTATTTTCGAAAAGAGATGTTCACACAGATCAGTACTACCAAATAAACTCATTATTTGCCTGGAATGAGTAGCCAGCAATGGAAATGTATCAGTTGGAAAGCAACTCTTATAAAAGTCAATAAGATTAACATTCTGAAAGTCATTTATTAGTTCAGTGTTGCTTTATAAATCAAGTATTTCCATTTGAAATTCTTCGGGAACCTTTTCAACGTCTATATGAAGGGGTGATGAGAAAATATCAAAATTAGTTTCATTTTTGCGTAAGTTTTTGAACCGCGAACTGAATTCTTCTTGTAGTCTCTGTGTTTTTACATCCAATCCTTGTCATTAAATTCTGGAAACGAGTTTTCTTTCATCTCCAAGAATAACTGAAGGTTGCTCTTCAAATTGTACGCACGCTTAAGCATTGTGCAGCGACTTAACCATCGAACCTCGGTGTTAAAAAGATATCGCCATATTCGCTTTCCATATCTCTCAAAAATTCTTTAAATTCGCGATGATTCAGTGATCGAGATCTAATAAAATTTATTTTATTAGATCTCGCAATTTGCATCTTAGTTCCTTTCAATGGAATTAAGATACAAATTCTTCTGTGATGTTAAAACAAGAATCTGTTCCTCTCAAAAAAAAGTCAACAAGTTGTGTCGTATCACTAATATCACAACTTTCATCCAAAGCCAAAGAAATCCATTCTAACTTAGAAATATGTCCCTGCAAAATTTCCTCAATACTTTGCGAAAGATCGGCAATCCTTACGATTGTAAATCGTGACAAACTGATTTTCGAAATTATATCTTTTTTTTTTTTATCTGGGAAAGCGACATCTGCTACCTCTAGTAAACATTCCTTTACTATTCTCCATCAAGAGAATGATTTCATTCTTTTTGCCAAAATTTGACTAACAATGTAACTTCCACGAACTGTAGTATGAGTGGTTAATAAAGCAGTTCTAAATACATTTTGCTGTTGTTTAAGATTTGCAGTTGATTCACATTGTCTTTGAGCAACTGTCCTTGCAAATTTTCAAATTTTGAAGAATGTTTAGTTTTATAATGCCTCTTGAAGTTACATTCCTTGAGAACAGATATATTTTCACAACATATCAAGCAAACAGCATTGTCTTTCATGCAACGAATAAAAAAATAGTCGCATGTTCATCTTTCGTTAAATTGATGATTTTCGTCCTCAACTTTGCGTTTTCTAGATTTTGAACTCATTGATTGAGTGCTAAAAGTTTTACACTTTAGCTAAATGAAGTGCAACGTTTCGGTGGGCCGCATGTGGCCCTTGGATTGCTCATCACACCTGATTATTTTCGAAATTCTTGTAAAAAAGTGCATAAAAAAAAGACAATGGATCATCATTACATAGTGTTCTGCTTTTAAGATGAAATACGGCATTTTGATTAGCCACAACCTTCTACTTTCCGATCGGTATAAACAAATATCTCATATTTCTCGTAACCTGTCTGACAGGTTAAGAGATCCACGTCTTTCCAGCCAGAAGATCAACATCGTAACCTTCTTACGACAGAGATACGGAAGATTGTAACTCAGTAGCATTCAGACTACAAATATAATTCGGTAGAGAGAACATTCCGACCAGCTTTCAAACCTTATAATAAAGACAAAATATAATTAGCAGTAAATATGATTAGCACAACTTTTTGTTACCACTGGAAATCACAGTGCATAACTAAGATCAGAACGCTTTTAGTTATAAACTATGATGTTGACAGTCCTTATAAAAAACAGATTTCAGATATCCCAGAACAAAACGATGGTAGTGTATATAATATTTCTTGATAACCGATATTGTTGTATATGTATAATAATGTAATAATTTATAGCATAATAAATGAAAAAATCAAGGTAAAACAGCACGTATCCACGAATGTATCCATAAAACAGGCAAAAGAAAACTAGGACTACCTTGAGATGAAGAGAAAAGTCCACATGTGTGGGTAAAGATTTACAACAGCGGAAAAAAGACACGAAAGCATTCGATGAGTAATAGGAGAAAAAGACATTTAAAAAATGGAAAGAAACACGCTGGAGATATATAACAGAAAGGAAATCCAAAGATTGATGAGTTACAACTGACAAGAAATACTGTTCCCAGATCAGTGATAGACAAATAGCAAAATATATTGCAGTCATACATGAACAAAAAAAAAAAAAAAAAGAAATACATTGAATATATTACGCGTGCGAGCTCACGCGCACGAACACACACACACACAACACCGGAGAGTACTAGAAGGAATGACAAAGTAGTAATCAATAGCCCCCAAACAAGAAACCAGGTAGGTACAATGAACATCGCAAGCCTGATTTGAACACTACATTCATGTTTTGCATAAAAATACCTTCGCGCATGTGTAGTGTGAAATTTCAGATCGAACCACGAGATGTCGCTTTGTGGTGAAGTTATTCAGAGGTCAACACAACAGCAGGTGAATATGCAATTTTGAGATGGGATAATCTGTCTTAAACTCATCATGTAGCGTCTCTCTAATGCATCAGTGATCTCGAAATATTCTTTCGTTGCGAGATCTAATGATGGCTTGACTTGCATTTTAAAATGATATTACTGAAACAAATTTTTGTAACACAATATTTATTAAAATTCTAAAACTGATTCTTACCTCCAACTTGTCAACTGGTACAGGACATTTCCATTTGGTATTGTATCTGTAAAAATAGAAATTTGATAAATAAACAAGTCTATAGATCTTTAAATAATGCATTTATTATTTTATTAATGATTATATAAATCATACACATTGATAATCAATTCATATTATAAATATATATACAACTGCGGTCACCAGTACACAAGTTGCAGAATCCTAGGATTTTTGTATCACAGACAATCAAGTATTCAAGTAGCTGTGGCTTATACCCAATATAAGTATTTATTATTCCTTTCTTACTTTACAGTAGGATAGTAGGATGGGTGTCGAAACTACAAAAAAATCCCTACTGACATCACTAAATCTGCACACGTATAATAGACACCATAACCAGTAGCGCGCTCAGGATTTAATCTTGGGGGGGGGGGGCAATTTGAGGACGAGTTGAGAATACACACTACGCATTGCATACGACCTATTACTGAGCATCTGCAGTGATAGCCAATACATGAAACCCGTGATCTCCTCTGGCCCGACTCGGGCAAACGAAGTAGCCCTCGGTCTGCCCGAGCACTACCTCGTTCGCCTTACCTTCACAGCGGCAGTGATTCCCGAGAGCTATAGGGTATTCCCACCTTATGTGACCACTAATTCATAAGTAGTGTAAAAATAAAAGACACGACACAACATAAATTTAAAAAAAAAAGAATTTTAATTAGGAAAAGATTTAAAATTTTCCAGTGTTTTTTTTCTTTTTATTTTTTTTCGGGGATCAGGCCCCCTGGATGCGCCAATGACCATAACACTAAATATACTGACGTTAACTACATCAGCTCGGATATTTTTTGTGAGGGGAGGGGGTTAAATTAGACTAGGACTATTGTGATTATGAAAGACGTTAAAGTTAAATATTAGAATTTAACTAGGTATTTACGGGTGCATCCAAACCGCAGATAACACCTCCAGGTTCTGCATTTCTCAGTCCCAATCGTACCGAGGACCAGTACACGGATCAAAATAATTACCGTCCATTGGATGCATAGCCTCAAGCATGATATGTGCACAGTTTGCATTATTAAGTGAGACATAGACTAGAAGCACTGCGATGCAAGCCATCATTTGACCAGCATGTTGTATAAGGTACGATTTAAAACAAACAAAAAAAAACTGCTTTGAATAAAGGCACTAAAAAGTGCTGCATCTCCTTAAGAATAATAAACTAATGAGCAATTAATAGCTAATATACCAGCAGACTAACATATGAGAACGATGATGACCAATTATAGTCCCTCAGACATCACTCTATTGCACACATTTGGACAGGAACCACAACGTTATGATATACACTACAAAACACACACGCGCACCCTCTTAGTTGTTGTAAACTCCTAATTCTTCCTTTAGTTCTTCCTTTGTACGCCCACCTGCCAATTTATCAGAGTGGGATGATCGCAACAGCTCCTAACGAAATTTGGCAATTTACTTTTTTACAGCTGCTCTGATTATATAAGTTTTATGTGGTGATGAAACACCCAACGATGCCCTAATACTTGGACAATTGCCTTAACTGCAGACGACCCGACAAAGTGCTCCTAATTACTGCTTTCTCTCTCTCTCTCCACCACAAATGTGTACAGGGTGTGGTGGGGGTTGCGTTCTGTCGCTAACCGTACTTCATCAGGCAACATGACCTCAAAGGTCAAACACCACGTGACCGGTTCCTTCCTTCCCATCTATTGTGGAGTGCAGGCCAGTTGCGCGTGTGTCTTTTGTCTCTCTGTGCTGACAAATCAGAACATTCACAGAAGGAACGACAATAATTGGTCGCAAGTGGTTTAATTGTGTCCCGGCCTCCCATAAACTATCATTTCCTCTTTCAGCGCCACTTACACGTCTTTAAACCTTCTCCGCCATCATGATTAAGAAAAAAAAAAAAATTGCATTTGCATTGTTCTATTGGTGAGTTGGTAGTGAGCATCAAGCGTGTGCAGTTAGGTCAGTCTTACATGTCGTTTGGGTCAATGTGTGAAGATCGAGATTAATTATCAAGTGACAGGTTTCCTGTCCACCCCGGCTCAGCTATTAGCTTTATGAGAGCTGGGTGTGGTCACCACCCACGCATACGCATCTGTTGCTACCCGCAAAGAGAGTCCCAAATATTTAGAGTTTTGAGGGAAAATCGTACCATCCACTACGTACCATTTGCATCAAGCATTTTGGCTCGATATTTCAGTAAGCTTTGCATATTTTCGAAAGCTTGCCTCTAACAGTCAACCGAAACATTTTTTTCGTTTTGATTTCAAATTTAAAAACACAACAATCGAAGTAAAAAAAAAAAAAAAAAAAAAAAAAAAAAAACGTAATTATTGATTAGCTGATTAGAAAAACATTCAATTTTGTTCTTTGACATAAAAGAACTAAATGAGATTTCAATATCAAAAACACGTGACCACTGATAATGATAAACTATTTAATTAAATAAAAATTAATTAACAGATATTTCGTTTTGTGTATATCAAAACATCTTCAATGCATAAAACTGAGAGAACAATGGGAAATTTAAATACAACAGAATATAACTACGTGCTGTAACAAGTGTTTTTCAAATGCAGGACTATGCATACTACAATTAAAACTATAACACTATGGCTAAAGTCAACCCCATGCTGAGTTATTCTGAACTTATATTTAATCAATCGAATGTATCTGATGTCTAAAAATTTCTCTTCATAATGGAATAACCTGTTTGATCAAAGTGGGAGAAAGCCACAAAAAATGGGACTTGATACACTTCGTAGCATCACAGAAGAAAGAAATGTTTTCATAAAAAGGTCAATGGCTGCCGACATCGTGTTTGAAAGATATTTCAAAACTTGCAGCAAGATTTTCAAGAAATTTCAACGTTGGCAACTCCAAATCTATTAACAAAATCCAAGAATTCAATTGAGAAGCGAATTTCAGATCAGCATTGCAGTCAGTTGATTAAACCTCGGAAAGCCCAAACTAAGCGGGCATAGAAGTTACCACTGACAATGACATCCTTTGGAATAAAACCAAGCTGCTTCATCTGTTCGGGGAAATCCGTAAACCATGTTACATCTTCTGAATGTTTGCAACCATTTATTATCCATTAACAAAGATCGTTAATTCGTAATTTCTGACTGGGTTAAACAATATAATACTAAATTGAGAAATACTAATTCGTACCTGTCTTGAATATATTCTTTCATTATGTAAGATGATAATTAGTGTTGGGTATAACAAGTGAAATTTAATTTACCAGAAACTATTCTTGAAATGCTGATAAAATTTCTTAAATGATATTATAGTTCCTAAAAAATTATTTAAAAAACTTGGAAAATGCATGATAAGGAAAAGCCCAACTAATATGGATAAATTAACGAAACTGAAAAGTTAAAATATCAATGTAAAATAGAAAAAAAGATAATGAACAATAATGTGTGCTGCCATCTATCAATGAACATTTGAACAGAATTAAAATAAAAATATAAATTCTTTGCTAACAGGCGTTTCCGCTCAAACCAATATTTGCAATCGTCAGTCATCTAAAGATTTCAATAGTTAATTTGAAAGATGTTCCTTGGTTAGTACGGCAGGAAACAAGCCCCACCTAGTGAAATCCATTTTGTCTCATCTGCCACTAAGTTCCCTTTACCAAACTCACCCCGAGGGTCTTCATCTGTTTGTCAGTGTGTGACAATGTTCCGCATTTACTCGTGAAAAACACCAACGTCATACCTGGCGGCCTAAAATCTAATAAATCTTGCTCCGTGAGAAGCCATTACTACAAGGTCAGTAGTTTCGGCCTGTTAATAAGTTCCTTATTCAGTTTGGAGATTAATTTATTGGTTTCCCAAGCAACACAACGGTATGCACGATCCACAACTGTTCTCCGCTTGACCTTTCAGTCACACCAGTCACCGGTTCGAAGATGGTCTTATCCTGAAGCTACAGAAACAGCAGTCGCAACCTTCTACCCACCCCCCTCTTCCCATTACCCCTCTAGAAACATTCGACTCAGCAGCAACAAGAAAAATAAAAATAAATAAATAAAAATATAAAAAAAAAACGAAACGCTGAAGGCATACGCATCTTAAGCGTCACCTACACAACTGGTTTTACCACCTACACCGGCAGGCTTCTTATAACCCCTGTCACCTCCGCCTCCACGTGTGCATTACTGAGACTAGGAGTGCCACAGATGATTGACAGCCTACAGCAATCCCAGCTATGCTAGAATCATGACGAAAAAGTCCATTTTTCCATGTTCACCCACCATGCATCTCTAATAACAGGAATTTCGTATGGTTCCATTTGCCAAAGGGAAGGCAAAGAGGGGATGATAGTGGGGAGGGGGAGGACAAAAGGATATATATATGCACAATGCAAATAAATTATAACGGATAGGAAGAAATAATATTTTATAGTATATACAACTGGCCGAAGCCCATATCTTAAAACAGTGTAGAAGCGGAAGTACGTAGAAGGGTCATCGAAGCAAGGGATTTCCTAACAAATCTCACCGTACTGTATATCCGGATTTCATTTTGATCAAGTGGAATTTATAAAAACGTGCCCTTTTCATAGATATCCGACTGTTGACATCATTCCAGTGACCTCATCAAAACACGATGACTCGTACCAACGATGGGTAATATGACCAGGATAATAACTTCATATGATGCAAACACTCAAAGCAACCCCATCCTCCCCACTTCCACTACCAACAACAAAATTGTTTTAACTTCAAGGTAGAAAAATATGATGTACTTATATGAACCTTGACCTAATCATTTACAGACATCCGTGACCTGTACTACTCATGTGTTCGTTATCAATTAAGAGATTTGATAGCTCCAAGGATGATGGACATCAAATTAAGAAGAAAAATGAACTGTTAGAATGACATGGTCAGCGTACATTTATAGGCCAAGAACAGAAAAAAAAAGTTTGGGTGATGTAAACAGACTCTAATGATTGTCTTGGTCTTGTGGAGGATTGAATTAAGTAAAGAATAACTTCATGAGTTTAAATAAACTCATGAAGTTATCCTGCTGATTGGCACAACACCTTAATATTTAAAATTCGTCGTAGAATTGAAGAAATTAAAAAAAAAAATGAACTTCATCCACACACAACAGCTGACAATTGAAAAGCTATATTTATGTGTAGATTTCTGTGGTTAAGGATTTCAATAGAAATATTCCGTTTTGTGACCACGTTTATTAGATTACAGAATTACAGAACTGTTTTTAGTACTTGTTTAGTTTTTTTAAAACCAGTTCTCTGATAAACATGTGGTCACAAAACCGGAATATTTATATATATATATATAGTCCTTATAAGGACTGGCTTAAATATAGTCCTTATAAGGACTGGCTTAAAGGGGCGAAGCACGAATGCTTTCATCTTCCCCGTTATCTGTAGAGGACAGTGTAGGGATAAGGTGTTATTGAGCTATTAAAGCTCTGATCATGGCAGGAGGGTAACAGCAATTGCCGAGCCTCAGTTAGAACTTCATTGGCTACAGCATTATCACCCATTACCCTCCAAGGGTATTAGACTGAATGAATCAACCCTATATGTTTCTGAAATATTTCTAAAATGCAATTGTAACAGTATGATATGGAATGTTTGAAGGTGTGCAACTATATTTTTAGAATTCTAAGAGATCTAAATATTATTTATAATGATAAATTGAGGTTTTAAATAAAATTTAAGTTGCATTATTATTTATAAACAGATATGCATGATATCATTCCGATCTCGAGCAAACTAAATAAAAATTTCTTTACAGATATAACCAGAAAAATTATATGTGATTAAATATTCAGCACATATTTGCAAATAAATAATCGACCACTAAAGAGTATTCTCAGGCTAACTATTTGAGAATATCTTTTTGTTCAGAATCAGAAAAAGTTACGAGTATTGTGACATGGAAAACAAAGTCGGAGTATGAAAAGAAATTGGCTGTGCAAGCTTAAAAGTCAACCCAGAAAGAAGGAATAAATGTAAAAGAATAACTTTGATGAAAGCAGACGATAAGCTTGTATCAGAAGCAGACGAGATTGTTCAAATGAGCGCTAACTGCGCCAAGATCTATCAACTCGTATGCAACATGGTCCGCGGTGCTATCATTACAATCGATGAAAACATGCATGAGAATGAAATTCAGGAGCTGTTGCATAACGTGAACAAGAATTCAGCAATAGGGACGAACAGCTAGGTAGGGTAAAGAGGAATACTTCTGATATACCGCATTTACAAATTTGAATAGGCTGAAACTACGCGCAAATGATAATGGCTATCAGTTTAATGTTAGTAAGTGTAAATTTAGATTTATAATATAACAAGTTTTGACTATAAAACTATAGAAATCAATTAAAAATGCTAAGAAACTATATTCCTGGTTTAATCCTTTATCCAATTGTAAGCAAACGATTTTAGCGTGAAGCACAATAGCAAATAAATTAATCTAAATACTCATATTTTACAGGAAAAAATTAATTTCGCAAGAAAATAAATACAAAAATTAAACTCGAACTTTACCTAATAATTTATATGTGCTTCTCTGTTCCTAATAAGTTCATTAATTCGCTCAGGCATGGACTCGTATAACATGGACTCGTATAGGCAACGTATAACATATTTTTCTTATTTCTGCGTCTCGAAACCCTATTTTTATAATGGATTGGATCAAGTTATCCTTTGTATCACAATTTATTTTCCCAAGTCTCATTTTCACTATGGCCCACAAATTTTCTATTGGGTTAATGTCAGGAGCGTTACCTGGCCACTGAAGTAATTGCAGGTTGTGAGTTTTGAGGAACTCTTTCACTTTTTTTTTAAATGTGACATGGAACGAGATCCTGCTGGAAGCTGAATTCTTTGTCTTTCTGGATCTGTGGGGACCACTCTTTTCTCCAATATTTTTATGTATTGGTCACTTTTCATCATACCGTCAACAGGCACAAGTGATCCTGGACCGTCATGAGTAAAACAACTCCAGAACATTCTTTTTAGCTGGGTGTTTAGGAGCTTATGGATATTTAGGTGGGTGGGAGAAGTCTTCTCAGCTTCTGATTTGCGAACATAGGGTACTCGCTGTCCTTTGCCAAAGAAATGGCTCTCATCTGAGAATATGACCTTCCACTTCTCAACAGTCCAATCTTCGTACACGTTTGCCCACTGGAGCCTCTTTTTGTGCATAGCCTTCGTCCACAGCTGTTTCTTTTTTGATCTGTGGACAATCCTTCCTGCTTCCAACAATCTTCGACGGACTGTCATGTCAGAAGCATTAATCCCACTAGCTGCCAAGTCTTTATTTAAATCTAGAGCAGACAATCTTAACTATAGTTTTCCTTTCTCACCCACATTTTCCTTTTCTGTCAGGAGAAAGGATACCTGTCTCCCTTAACCTCTTTACAATCTCATTAACAGTATCCAAACCAACAGCATAGATTGGCAATATATCTTTTTGAGTGATGGATGTGTGCTGAGAAAGAGTACACATATTTGAATGCATTCTTGGGGATGCATCCATTTTATAGCTACAGGAAATGAATAAACATCGTAGAGACAGTTGAAACAAGCAGCATTCAACCAAAATAGTGAACTTAAAACGAACCAGAACAGAAACAAAAACCAAAAACTTGACGAAAATTCGGCTTCTTTGGCTTAATTTGTTCGCTACTGTATTTACACGCCTGGGCTCCTTGCGTAATGACTTCACATTAACTGCCTTAGTATCCTCAGTGTATAATGTTATGCATTATGGGAAGGGCCACTACCCGGACAGGTTTCGACTTTTATTGAGGTCTCATCAGTGGAAGCCAGACACAGAAGAGATACCAAGGTTAAAGTAATGCAGAAGTTATTTCGCAAATTGTATATAGGATATACTCCGTGACTTCCGCATTACTTCAATCTTGGTATCACTTCTGTGTCTAGCTCCCACTAATGAGACCTAAAGGTCGAAACCGGTGTGGGTAGTGGCCCTTCCCATAATAAATAGCATTATACATAACCGCAAGGATGTGTGCTTTGCATTATGGGATACCAAGACAACTGATATGAAGGCTCTATATACAAGTAACCCTATCGTGAAGACACTTCACGCGCTAAGGTTGCATGCAATTGGATAAAGGATTAACCAAGAGCTCTCCATGACCATTCTCGGCTTCTTTCAAACATAACGATAGAAAAGGTGGTTAAATGTAAATAACATTTTACCCATTCTAAGTTCTTTAACCTTCTTTAAGGTACAATCTCAGGCCTATTGTTAGCTTCATACGTTTCTTTGGACAGCATCCAGATGCTGCAATTTTTCTTTCTATGCATTTGATGAAAGTATCAAGTCTTATTTATTGTTTTCACAAAAGGGTTTACAAGAAAGCATACAAAATCGTACTGCATTCGAATTGGTAACTCTTTTGTATTCCAGACTGGATTTCGGTGGGATAACATAACAAAAGCGATGCCATAAAGAACAGCAAAAACTTTATTCATTTTATAATACTCATAAAGCAGGTGCAGTATGAGCAATTCATTCCCTTTCATCGCAAAGATCCGGGTTCGACTCCGGCAACAAGAAACAATGATAAGACATTTTCAATTAAAGATAAGTTAGCCATGGAGGCAATAGACTTGTCAGATTTCATCTCCTTCCAGGAGGTTGACTATGAGTTTCCATCATGTACGGTTTTGTGCTTCTCTCTTACATTCTTCATAAGACAAAAAGGTACAGTCCTTAATATTTCCCATCCAATCTGTTCTTTGTCTTCCTCTTTTTCCTTGTATCATTCCTTTTAAAAGTGTTTTTTGTAGGGATTCATGCGTTTGTGACCAAGGTAGGTGGTTTTCCTTTTCTTAACGGTTTTCAACAGAGTCCTATCTTCCCCAATAAGCTCTAATATCTCTAAATTAGTTTTTTTGGCAGTCCATGGGATTCTTCTGATAACGCTAAAACCAACGACCTTTAAAGTGAGTCCATTCAGTATTGAACACTTTTACCATCGTTTCTTTTACTGTGGTAAACATTTGTCGAAATCAGTTTTGATGATGATTTAAAGTGTCTTCCTAACCTCGACACCATCAAACTGCAACTTTTTTTTTGTCCCATCTTCAGGATCAGACAAAAGCGTCCGAACTCCAAGAGCTATTATCAGCCATTTATTTTTCAAGAGAGTATCGATGTGAATACGATCAAAGCAATTTCGATTGTGCTTGTTTTTCAAGTAAAACACAAGGAGGAAAACCTTTCTCTGTTGTTCATCCGTTCGATAAGCCTCCACCCAAACCACCTTCTTCCGTTGCAGTGGCCATGGGTCATCTCAATACTCCGCCTCGTTTCATCCTTTTATCATGCTGATAATCGTGCCAATGGAACGGCATTAAGAGTTCTCAACCTCATACCGAGATCATGTTCAAAACACCTGCATCATCCCTCCTCAGGAAACAAAATGGCTTGGGAAGAAAGAAAGAATAATAATAATAATAAAAAAAAAAAAAAGGTCGGGTCAGGTCGTGTGGCAGCTCTCTTCCTCCCCTACTTTGCGGAAGGTGACGCCTGTTCTAACAAGGAGCCACCTCGTGCCGCTAGATCCCACACGCACAAGTGGAAAGGTCAAATCTCGAAGAAGCAATAGCGGGTCCCGACTCCATAACCTGTCGGAACAAGTGAAGAAGGGTTGGTTGGAGGTTATACGCCAGCAGGAGATTAAAGTAAAGCTGGTGGGGAAGTTAAGAGCTATATGTCGCAGTATAGTAATTCATAGCTGATGTGTTAGGGGGAAATCCATGTCAAAAGTTGCAATGTGAACGATGTGACTCTCCGTGTATTTTTGTAGAGAACAAGCTCTATACTCATCGAGACAGTTGTAATATGAAAAGATCAATAAAGTTGCTACCACAGTGTTTACACACACACACACACACACAGTATGTAGTGCATATACTATACATACGAGAAAGCGTTAAATCAATTAAACGGTTTACGATATAAAAAGCGAACAAAGTGACAGACAAAACGCATCTATTAAGGCATTTAAATGAAATATTCCGCTACTTCAGTTTTAACAATAACATCTAGGAACTCTTATAAAATATTTCCATAAAGAAAGAAATTATAATTGTTATTTTAAAACAACGTGAAAGGTAAGCATACATTTGGACAAGTTAATCTTCATAAAAAAATTTTGTATCTTTTATAGATTTGGAAAAAGGAAAAGCCTTTGACTGAGGAGTTCATCGAGAAATTGTCTAGGACAGTTTGGAAAAGATACGTATAGGAGAAGAAAAAAAATCATTGCCATCAAGAACATGCATGTTAATTGTAACAGTTGTGTGAAGCCTAAAATTGGTCATTCAGAACTGTTTACACTTAAGAGTGGACAGTGACAAGGAAGTGTATTATCTACACTACTGCTCACGGTAGTGTAGATAATATACATAATGTTCCAGATATTTTTTTTGTTCCATTTTGTCTTACAAAGTAAAGACATCTAGACCTACAAAGAGACATAAGAAGAATATAAAATAAAATGAACAGTGACCATGAACGTTTTGAGGATTTTGAATTTGTTTTTGTTGAAGAAATGCTTGTGAACTCCTGCTTAAAGTGATTTAGACATATCCTATGTACTATATCCTATGGCTGCATTCTGTGTGTTCAAGGGCCGGTTTGCCTGCTTGCGGGATGAAAAACGCCAGAAAAACTGGCGGAAAAAACCCTGCTGCCCACGTCCAAAACTGGCTAACTTGGCTATGGCTGAGGAAGATCCTTAAGCCCCTCACGTCGACGGGAATCGAACCTAGGACACTCCTTCTCCAGACACATGGTTGCGAAGCGCATAGCCACTAGGCTAACCTAGTGGACTAAGTTCCATTCGCAAAAGGGGGAAAAAAAAAACATGACGCTTTATATTTTTTATTTTCATTTGTATGAGTGAAATCACCTCTGAGATTAAAAGACCAGTTAATGACAAATTATTGGCCACTGAATCCATATTTAGCACTAGAATTAGAATCTTCAGTTTGTTTTGAGGTTATAATAATTGTATGGTCAGCATGAAATGATGTAAAACCCAACTAAAAAGTGGTTGACAGGAAGAATGTCTCTGATGACCTGTGCTTAATATTTGGCAACGTTAGCACAATACCGCATACTTTAGATGCATCGCTTCCCAGATAACGCCGGCTGTACTGACTGTCCAATTCTCTCAAACTGATTAATATTATTGGTTGCTTCCTATTCCATAATGTCACTATCAGCTGATTAATGAAGCAGACTCAGAATTATCAGTTTCGGTGAACATTTAGAAGTGCAAATACATTTTATCTTCCTTTCCAATATAGTTCTCCTTCCCACACAAGCAACAAGTAAATACAGACTTGCAAAAGCAAGGGAAGAATAATAAAAAATATATAAATAAATAAAAAAAAAAACAAAGACAAGGGGTGGAAGCAGTACAAAAATCAAACTTGTCAGGAAGAAGTTGACATTTATGTGTTCCAACACCGCAACGACTCACAGACAACCTCTCCATCTGCAGTAGTTTCCAAGCCATCCATCAACACCCCACGCCCAGTGACGTCACAGCAGGGGGTTCAACTTCTCAGGACAGAAAGTCGTGTTTCTTAGGACCGCCTGCTAAGACGCTGCATCCGAAGTCCAAGTGTCCACAATTGGCGGCTGGCTACCGAGAACATAGTCTATAAAATGTATAGAGGGCAATAAAACCAGGGTGGCATCGAGGGGGTCACATGTGCGGGGATACTGTAGCGTGGCGCAAGATGTTCCACGCATTCAATAGAAGGTAAGCAGACATACGCCCACAGTGATTCCGTTTTTAAAAGCACAGAATGAATATCAGCGAAGCTTACTATGTTATGATTTGGAGTGGCTAGCTGGACGAGTTGACTTCAACTATTTGGGTAGCTGGTTAAAAGCATCGAGTGTTTTTAATAATTAATAATATCTATTTATGCGTTTAACGCTCCATAAGTTTTCTATTTTCCTTTGGAAGTTTTATAACTGTTGAAGTCAAGCATCTTTTAGCAGGATTCCATTAGCATTTGCCAAGAAACGCAAGTTATCATGCTAAAACATTTTACACACCAGTCGCGGACAATTTCCACAGGCACGAGTAGAGTTTAGTTTAAAAAAGCAATTTTTATCTTAATAAAGCAGCCGAAATTTGGAATAAACGACGCCTGAACACTCCACATATTCTTTCATCTCCGATATCCCAGTAGCGCTCGCTAAATAACGAAAAAAAAAGAAATATAAAAAACACTGCATCCATCCATTTAATAAATAAGTCTGAAAAATGAAGAGTTCCCCCAGAAATGATTAATGGAACTAGCTTAAGTAATGGAACTAGTGAGCAAAATTAAATCAAAAACGGAAGATTTAGGTTCGATAAATAGACAATATAAAGGAATGGACGTTCGTTATTGAACACTAGGTGGCGCAGTGCTCGTATGATAGCCACGCATTGTTGGAAAAATCAGGTCAGCACGCAAATGAGGTAAAAGGAGTCGACAAGTTAAAAAAAAAAATAATAATCTTTTGCAATTGATTAGTTTTGGCAATTTTCTTTGCAGATTGTTTTAGGCCGTGCCAATATTATTCTCGTACTTTGCCAAAGCATTTGCAAACCACAAGATGAAAAGCGAAAGGAAATGTCTAATTTTGATCACATTAAAAGCAATCCAGGTTAAACTAAGCCACAAATAAGAGAATGTATATTATACTGAAGGTTCTTTTACAATTCGCGTATAGTTATCATTGAAAACCAGAGTTAAACGAATAGTTAACTAATATTTAACATCACGCTTTGGATTATATGTTGTGAAGCGTACAAAGTGATATCTAAAATCATCTCCTAGGTAATAATAATATATTTAACTAGCTAAAATTTTATTATAGTATTTACAATACGTACACTGGCACGAATGTTCGTACAAGTACTTATATGCATTTATATTACATATACATAGATATATAGTAAGTATAATAATCTTAGCTGTATATTTATCGTTTATTTTGTTCACATCTTTCGAAGCCAACGTTTGGCGTATATGATGAAATATTGGATTATTTTTGAGTTGAGTATAGAGCTCTCTTTAGGGTAGCACATGTTGCCTGATTTAATACGGGATCGTTACTGTTGTTTGGTATTTTCTGGAAAAGCAGTGTCTTAGTATGATAGTGTAATATCTTAGATACAGTCAGAAGTCGACTGTTGATATATGTTGATGGATGAAAAAGAGGACTACTATTTTGGTACTCAAGAGCTGTTGTTGCCATCAACCTGTTTTGTAATGTGTTTAAGCTTTTTGAATTAAGTATATTGCGGTGTAGAACCATCGCAAAATATTCCATATGTCAGTACACACTCACCTAGAGATTTGTAGATGATCACTCTAGTATTTGAAAGTACTATGTATTGTAAATAGTGCATTTTAAACAATAATGGCCGTAGTTTTTGTGTTATTAATAGGTGTGTTCTATCGCGTATTGTAGTCAAAGTACAGTCCCTAAGTATTTGAGGTTTGTGACTTCCTGGACTGTTGGGCAAGGACAGGTTTTTGTTTTCTTTGGGCAATTTAGTATTACATTTCAATGATATGTGTGAGAGACGTGTAGCTATCCGAGGGTTTTTAAATATTGAGTTGAGATTTGTTGCTATTTATTACTGTAGAATTAGCATGAGCCAATCATTGATTATGTTGAAGTCTATTTGTACATGTACGCTTATTGATGGATCTTTGTATGAGTAATGTTTCATCTGCGTACTGGTAGATGTCACTGTATAGCTGTAGGATGGATAGATTGTTTATAAAAATATTGAAAAGGCATGGCGATAGGTTGCCCCTTGGGGAAGAATGACATTCTTCCATAATTAATGTATAATAATGGTTTTATTATACATTTCTCAAACGTAAGGTTAATAATTTGAATATAATAGGCAATAACGGTGGAAAAGAATGCATTTTGATACCTCTTGGTCATATCTGATCAAATCCAGGGGATGTTTTAAAGTAGATTTTTGAAATAACTGTGTAAGTCTTTTTGTGTGATCTGGGGGGAACCAAAGCGTCTTATTTGGTATCTACATACTGTTGGTGTTTGGTTTTCCAAGATCGTATAGATTGCCTTAAGTTAGTACTTTGCTCCTTGAAAGTCTCGTTAAATTTGTTTGCTAGATGCTTGTTACTTAAACCGTGTTTGGTAAAGTTCTGGATAACAGTCGTTGAGGCAGGAGGAGATGGTATTTTATTGAGTGCTTCGTTTATTAACGTCCATGTTCTTTTAATTTTTCCTTCGTTTAAGTTAATTTTATTAGTGTACTAATTACGTTTAATTCGACGTATTTCTGAGTGGAGTTTGTTTCTGTATTCTGTAGATTTGCCTTTTAAATTCTGATTATATGAATTTCTTTTGAGCTGATGTCATAAATGGTGTTTTTATACATTTTAAGTAATCTATCGTCCTTTGGCCAAGAAAGTGAATTCTTGCTGGTTCTAATCATTAATTTCTGGGTAGCTTTCTCGTATATACGACGCATCGATGTCATAAAAAGAGTCATGCAATCCTTCCAAAGTATTGCATTATAAGATACCACGAGGTTTTCCTAATTTCTTCGTTAATAATGTTGTCATCTATTACTTTTTAAAAATGATTTGACGTGATTACTAAAAACTGGAATTTTTCTTTTCCAGTGCTGGGATGTGCAATGATGTAAAGTAATGGTCTGCTAGTTTTGTTTTAATAGTTACGGATAAAAGTCGGAAAGCTCCGACACGAGCATCAATATGGTCTATACATTTACCATTTCCTCATAATATATCTAAATAAGCTAAAGTTAATCTTACATCGGTGTTTAGGGTGTTAATGATTGTCTCACGCTATAGTTATGGATTGATTAAGGTTGTTGTTTAGTTTTATTAGCCAGGTTTCTAGTTCCTCTAGGAATAGTTTAGGATATTCATCTGGTAGTCAATAAATGGAATTTAGCTTTAAATTCTGTCCACTGATAGAGTTCTCTAGCTTTAGGCAAATGTTTTTGGCTGTCTGAAATTTAATTTTCTGATGACTTACTGTGTATTTTTATTTAATGTAAATATTAACCCCCCCCCAACCTTTTCTTTTTTCACGACAGTAACTGTACATTTGGAAGGTGTTTACATTGTGCAGTAGAAGCTCCTCGTTGGTCAGGAAGTTTCTGGTGATATTATAATATCTACATAAGCTATGTGTTCACTGAGATATGCCTGAAGTAATAACCAATATTTTTAATATGTAATAAGTTGTAACTAGTTGAATACATGAATTTCTTTTTCCAGTCATCAAATACATTAAATACGGTATGGTTTACTTGGTCTTCTGTGATCTGACCAATTTCGTCAATCACTGACCGATTTTCAGTTTTGTTGTATTGACAAACAAGAAAATACTTTTACATTTTTTGGGTCACCATCTTTAGTAATGGACATGGATGACATCGTACTCTGTGCAGAATCAAGAGAAGAGGTGGCAGCTAAACTGGAAAGTTGGAGGAAAGTACTGGAAGAGAGAGGTATGAGACTGAGCAGAAGTAAGACAGTATATGTGTTGCAAAGTGGATGGCAGCCAGGAGACAGATCGAGCTAGAAGGAAATGTCATCAAGAAGGTCAGTGACTTTAGATACTTAGGTACAACAATGAAAGAGGATGGTGAGGCTGAGAAGGAAGTGGGATGCAGGATACAAGCAGAATGGAGGAACTGGAGAGAGAGATGGCTGGAGTGCTATGCGATAAGAGGGTGCTGATCTATCTAAAAGGCAAAATCTACAGGACAGTAGTGAGACCAGCTATGACGTATGCTATGGAAACTGTGGCCCTGAGAGAAAATAACATCAGCTGGATGGAAGTAGCGGAGATGAGAATGCTTAGGTGGATGTGCGGTGTGACCAGAGAGGATCGTCTGAGAAATGACTATGTAAGGGGAACGGTGCAAGTTACGAACTTAGGAGCAAAGATACAGGAGGCAAGGTTGAGATGGTTTGGTGATGTGATGAGAAGGGAGGAAGAGTATGCGGGAAGAAAGGCCATGCAGATGGATGTGCAGGGAAGGAGGAAGCGCGGACGGCCAAAGAAGAGATGGCGGGAGATGGTGGAGGAGGACTTCAGGATGAAGAACTTGGATGTGGCTACAGCCCAAGACAGGAGGTTGTGGAGGAGACTCACCACAAACAGCGACCCTACTTAGTGGAAAAAGCTGCAGAAGGAGAAAATCTTTAGTAATGGACATTTGTCCATTACTAAAGATTTTTGTCATATTTTCTGCTTCTATATTTTTGAGTTTTTGAACTAAAGGTATCCACAGTTCTTGTCTTATTTTTATTTCCTCGGAAGATAAATTAGATTGCTGTAGTTGGTGCTAGATAATTGTTCACATACACAGGATTTGCTTTTCAAGAAGGTTTTATTATTAATGTAATTGGTCCACTATTTTGATGCCTTTGACTAATATTTCATTAGCTTGTTGCGAAGCGAAGTGGACTATGATATGTGTGGGGCGATCTTTTCTTCTTTATATAATAATAATAATATGTGGTTATGACGTATAGGATATCAAATGTTGGGTGGAGCAGTATTCTCTATGTGGATAGTTTACTAGAAAAATTAATAACAGGAGTCTGATTGTAAAGTTTTTATTAACTGATCATAATTCTTTCATTTATTCTTATTTAGTAAAACCAGCTGAAGCACAAAATGGGACAAATAATTATCAGACATTCGTTGAGAAATATAAATTTTAAATGTGTTTATATTGTACAATTATATAAAATACTTTAAATTCTTTCAAACATGGACTCATAGTTTATAAAGAAAACATAATATCAGATTATTATTTCCAAGAAAAATAAAATGCCATGAAAAACCATGTATACCGCAAAAATAGTAGGAGGCCACATACATCAACTATCAAAAGAAAAAAAAAAAAAAAAAAAAATATATATATATATAATTATATATATGGAAAGATAAACCATAGCCAACAAATTCACAGTTTTAGGAACGTATTGTAAATTTGAATTTATTTATTCCATTTTCATGATTAGGGATGGATGATGGTTTCTTGCTATACTTGTTATAATTGACAGAAAAGGAAGCAATAGAATTGTGATACTACGTGGATTGAAAAATGTCCAACGAAACATTTACAGAAAACGATGCAGCAGAAACTGAATTAGTGACAGGAAGAGAATATTTTCCCGATGTTTTTTAACATGTTCCATACATTCTCATGAGGTTCAGATCCGGGGCTTTGTGGTGGCCAGGGAAGATGGCGGAAGTCACTGTCATGCTCGGAACCAGCTCTGGACAATTTTTGCACGATGGACAATAGCTTTGTCGTCCATGTAACAACCATTACCTGCTGGATAAAAAACCAACATTGCACAATGGACTTGATCGGCAACAATGTTCCGATATTCCTTGAAGAACACCGGACCTTCCAGCAATATCAAGGGATCCGTTTCATTTCAACAGAACATACCCCACATCATGACACCACCTCCACAATCTTGAGTCGTGTTTACAAAAGGCAACCTGTGTTCATTGCTTCATTGGGCTCCCACCAAATTCTCTGTCTACCGTCAGTACAGAGCAAAGTGTACCGTGACTCATCAGATCACATGATTTTTCTAGTGTTCAGTCACAGTTTTCTTCACACCACGGAAGACGAATTCTCCTGTTCTTCGCAGAAATCAGTGGTTCCCGTACAGGCATGCGACTGCCAATACCGATCCTCTTCAATTCCCTGCGCCTAGTTCGGTGAAATAAGGGTCGAGAACAGCCTTCATTGAATGCTTTGGTCAACTGCTGCACGCAGGAAGTTCTGTTTGTCCGTACAAGCCTCAGAGGACGGAGATCTCTCTATCAGGAAGGTGATAACCGTGAGAAAGCTAAGGAGTAACTGCGGTCCTGAAACAGGACTACTGTTAGACAAGAATGTGGGTTATTTTTCCACTGATTAAACACCCAGGATATCTCACCTTTGAGAAACCAGATAGCTATGCCGTTTTCTAAATCCTGGTTCCAGCCAGATTGGCACTCAGAATAAGTCCTTTATCGAACTCCGAAAGATCCTTTGTTTTTTCCCATTGTGATCAACACTACTGGCGATTACTGACCAGCCGCATTCTTAAATAGTTGCCTGGAGCGCGTGATGACGCACGTGACCAAGTGTGTTTGCATTTATGCTGCGTAAGTGACGTTTACGTACTTCTGCATAAAGGTTTCTAAATCAGCGGCCGCTATGTGTAGAACTGATGCCAAAGAACATAACGATATTATGTCAAATAGTCGCATGTGCTCACAAGCCGGTACTTCTATTTTAACGGAAGTTCCCCCCCCCCTCCTTTACCGAACCTCATGTTTCTGAGAGAACCTTCCGTTCTGTGGGAGGCAACACGTACTCTTTCAATTGGAACACTTCAAATTTAAAAATTTCAACCGAACTGTTGAAGAAAAACTGAAAAATTAATTTTTTCTGTTCATTCACTCTATGTGTTAAGCCGCAGAAAGAAGGAATCTGACTTTCGGATGCTGAAGATCGAGCAAAAAAAAAAAATAAAAAAATAATAATAATAATAAAGTGCTCTTCTTTTCGCTAGATCAGGTTCACATTTTTCTCGGTAGGATAAGCCCTGCTTGAGACTAACCCACGGTATCAAGTGAGAAAAATTTCTGAAATCTTCGGGATTTAAACAAGTCTGTTAACCGCATGGGTTCTTATAACGAGAGCCCTTAGAAAGGTTTGTTGCACCCTGGAAAAGAGCGGAACGTACGTAGCTCCAACGAAACGGCATCGTCGATACCTACGGACCTGATGAAGATGTGGAAGTTCGAAGGACCAATAAACTCAATAAAACCAAGACTTAAAGTGAAATTAATGCGTTTACTCAGAATAGCCATCTTCACCCGATTGTCTTGAAGATGACTTTCTTGATTGCCACTTTCACTGATAAAAGGCAACCCTTCCAGATGGAACAGAGTTTGCATAATCAGCAAGAAGCAACTGTGCACACTGTATTTCCTTGAACACAACTAGAATCCTGAAGTTATGTATTTATTTAGACGGCACTGTTCTAATTCTACACGGTCGAAGTCAGTCCTTAGCAGAAGCTCCAATCTACAAGCTGTTATGCAGATCGCTGTGATTAAAAAGAATCAATTCACTACGTTCCCAGGATCTCTCACGATCATTTGCAATAAGAAAGGAGCCATGAATAGAATGGATGTGGCTAATGACGTAATCATGTACGTGTCGCATACAATTTACCTATTATGCCATCGACACAAGAAGGTGGTAGTGCGGTCTCCTTGACCTGCATTACTTAACAGCTTCCTGCTAAGGAAAATTGTGCCTACTGTGAGACAGCTTTCTCCTTGTGTAGTTGAAGAGAAAGAAACACATCCTAGAAAGCTATCAACCCATATCTCCGATAACAATCAAATCTCAGATTAAAAATGCGATCTGTTTTGCGCGGACTGGGAAGATGATAACATTCCTTTGTTCATCTTGAGGAGTCACTGGGATGATTACGGGATTGGTTGGTACTCCTCTGTGTGTGTGTGTGTGTGTGTGTGTGTGTGTGTGTGTGTGTGTGTGTGTGTGTGTGTGTGTGTGTGTGTGTGTGTGTGTGTGTGTGTGTGTGTGTGTGTGTGTGTGTGTGTGTGTGTGTGTGTGTGTGTGTGTGTTAATAATAGAGGGCGGTGAAAATTTTCAGCATTTCCGTAAATCCAGCAAAGTTCCCAGTTTTACTGCATATTCATCCTTTGAATGATGTTATCATATATGAGAAGTTTAATACAATGGTAAATGGTTAACTTGCTATCGTAATTTTTTATGTGATTTCCATCTATGAAATGTTGTACGACAATATACATATCACGAATGGGCTTAGGATTTTTTAAAAAATTATTATTTTTTATTTTTCAATATTTTATATGATCCGGAAATTCCGCTGTAGAGATCAAATACGAACTTTTTCAAAGCATTTATGGCCTCTAGTAAATGATGTAGAGGTCATCTCACACCGGACGATGTTCATCTTCCACCTAAAGACATTCACAAACATCCATGCTCATGGCAGGATCCGAATTCGGCCTGTTGATTGGAATGCGGTGACTATCTCATCAGCGAAGAAGGCGTTTTATAATTCATAATTTATTTTAATTTGAAGTGAACTAAACCTGAAGCCTAAACAGAATTCACATCAGCAATCTCCGACGTGCATCATATAAGAGACTTCTTATATGATGCGCTAGATATATATAGCTATAGACCTCTTATTCTGTGCGCTATCAAATCGACAGACTCCTGTGCACTGTATCGCCCTCGATCAAGACATCAGTAAAATATTAACGTGTCAATTAAATAACATAACAAAAATATATTTATATGTTTTTTGAATCATAATATAAATTAAACATAATATAAAAGTTATCAATTAAAACAGATATTACTAAAAATATTAAATGTAAAAAAATCCTTCACAGTCAACTCCTTTTAAGCAGTCTCAAATCAGCTTAGGTCAAACATTCATGGTACAAACACCGCGAACATATTTCAACGTGTCCTTATAAGGATTGGCTTAAAGGGGCGAAGCAAGAATGATTTTCATCTTCCCCGTTATCTGTAGCGGACAGTGTATGGATAAGATGTTATTGAGCTATTAAAGCTCTGATCATGGCAGGAGGGTAACAGCAATAGCCGAGCCTCAGTTAGAACTTCATTGGCTACAGCATTGCCATCCATTACCCTCCAAGGGTATTGGATTAGCTCAGCTAATTCACTTTTTCGATTCATATTCCCTCTTGCTCAGTATCGACTCAATAACAGTTATATTAATATAAAAAAGGTGTACTTTTAAAACTCTTTATATCGCTTAAAATGTTTAAATAATTTAGTATTTTGAAAAGGTCTCATTTAATAAATATTACTTTCTTTTGTATTTTATATGAATAGCTAATTCTAATGTATAAACGAAATGTTATATCACGTTTCTTTAAGTTATTTTTAAAATCAATCCCTGTTTTAGTTCCAGGTATTTGCTTCTTCGTTTTATTTATAGTGGTAGATGTAAACAATGCACTGCACGAAGAACTGCGTATACAAATAAGCAAGTAAAACATAAAGAAATAAAAATAATTTAATATTCTACTGATTTATATTTATTGTGCTAGATTTATTATTTAAGGCGTTGTGCAGAACTTAAACATTGTGTGGGAAGATTGCAGCTTCCAGCTCCCTGGTCGAAGGACCCCCAACTGAGCCAAACTGCTAAAATATAACTATTTTTTCTAATCGCTAATATTAAGAAGGTACTTCGTCAACTGTAATAACCTCAACATAGGCTGACCTTACCGCCTCTACTAGTGTCGTGGCTTCGCTCAAAATCAAACTGCTTCCACACAACCACAAGCATATTTCATTGGGCCATAGGGACAGGCTTATGTCTCGTGCAGGTGGTTGCGTAGCCAACTACCGAGAGAACAGTCAATATAGATGCAAGTCACGTGTCGGAGCAATTAAGAATACTTGACTCCCTCTAAGAATATCTGCAGTTTCTTTTCCTTGACGAGCAGCTCAACCTCCATAGTGATATCAAAATTGACTAATCCCATCGAAAGGAGGAACTCACTGTCCAAGCTTTGATGACAGGATTATTAACTGGACAGTTTTTTATTCCAATGCCATTAGCTTTGTTTTTTCTTAACAAACCTCAAGCCTATATAAAGAATAGTGAGGGAAGAGGACAAGAAAGTGTGTGGAAAATGTTCAAAAGATGTAACTGGGAAAGAAGATAGTCACCTTTGATCATGACATAACATAAAGTCTTCCACAACGCGATAGTCAGAGCTACGCACCCAATACAAGCAAAAAAAAACCTTCAGTGTCCTAAACCTGTTCTGCAAGCGCATGAAAAGTATAAAAAAATCCGATTGGCAAGTCGTTTGTGAAACTGACTTTATATCCTCTCCCCAGTTCCATCAATACTTAGGAAGAAAATGAAGTGGGCATCATGGAAACAAACTGTGAGAGTTTATTTTCTGCAAACGGTGGCCAAAAGTTGCAGAAATCATGCAACACTATTCTGATTGTATTCTGATTTCATAAGGGGGGAAAACAGCCCCTAATTCTTCGCTCGTTTTGTGCTTTTTATAAAAATCAGACATCTGGTCATAATGAATTCTAACTTTCACAGTAACCGTTGGCAACATATTAATTCCATAATCTGTTGGAACGGTAGTTGATTCCATAGCCAGTAATGAAGCAATTATAACAGTTTAGACCACTTTGCTAAACTATTAAAGAGCGTTTTGTCGTAGTTTCAAGATGAGATATCTCGCTTTCTTGGAGTGCACAATAGGGACCAACTCTGGGTCTGGATGATGTGCGCAGTAGATCATGAAAAGTCGGTCACTACTGCTTCGTTACTAATATTTCGTTAACATCGCATAGAAGAAAAATATTAAATGCTATTCATACTTTGAATGAACGTGGGTATGACAAGCTATTACTCAAAATCTTACATGATTATTTAGTTATTAACACTCCAGTTTCAGATCAACGGCACTCAGCTGTTGTTCAACAGCTACAGTTTCGTATAACTTGGTGTCACTGCTTATTCAATCTTACATTCAGTTTGCTGCAGTACTTGATATTTCAAGTATTACAATTAACAAATACTTGATAAAAGTATTTGTTAATTATATTTCAAGTATTTTAAATACTTCATACTTCGATTATTTCGAAATTCGATACATCATACTCTAAATACAGGGTGTCCCAAAATTCACGCAAGATTTAAATTTAGCGCAATTTGTGCGGTAAAGTGTTGCCAACGAGAAAAAAAAAGACAGCGTGACAGCTGACAGTTCAGAGTTATTAAAAATGGAGCGCTACACGAAAGAACAACGCATTTTCATTGTTGAGCAATATTTTAAAAATAATGAAAATTTGGCAGCTACAGTTCGCAATTTTCGTACAAAATATGGTCGGAATAGTGATTTAACTTCATCAACTGTGAAAAGATTAATTAAAAAATTCAAGGAAACTGGATCAATTAGTGATCTTATACACTCTGGCCGTCCTTCAACAAGTCGTTGAACAGAAAACATCGAAGCAGTTCGTGAGAGTGTTGCTGAGAGTCCAGGAACATCAATTCGGCACCGTGATCTTGAATTGGGCATTTCGAGAAGCTCTCTACAGCGTATTCTCACGAAAGATTTGCATCTTTATGCTTACAAAGTTCAAATGACTCAACGAACTCTCTTCGCTGTGTGTGGCCTACTGACCACACACAGCGAAGAGAGTTCGTTGAATGGATTATGGAACAACAACAAGTGGATGCTTATTTTTCGAACAAAATCATCTTCAGCGATGAGGCTCGTTTTCATCTTGATGACTTCGGTAATCGACAAAATTGTCGCATTTGGGGTTCAGAAAATCCACGAGTGATTGTTGAGAAACACATGCATCCGCAACGTGTCACTGTTTGGTGCGGATTTTGGGCTGGAGGCATCGTCGGTCCATTCTTCTTCGAAAATGCGGCTGGTAAGGCAATAACAGTTAATGGTGCTCGCTATCGCGACATGATAATCCAGATTTTTGTGCCTAAATTGCAAGATATGGATGTGGACGACATGTGGTTTCAACAAGACGGTGCCACATGCCATACAGCCCGAGAAACAATTCAATTACTGCATGAGTCATTTCCTGGTCGTGTAATTTCCCGTTTTGGTGATCAGAATTGGCCGCTCAGATCATGTGACTTAACGCCGTTGGACTTTTTTTCTTTGGGGTTTTTTGAAGTCTAAGGTTTATGCCAACAAGCCCACGACCATCCACGCCTTGAAGGAGGGAATTGAGCGCTGTATCAACGAAATTCAGCCGCATTTATGCAAAACGGTCATGGAAAATTTCGACAAAAGAGTGCGTATGTGCCAGCAAAGTCATGGAGGCCATTTATCCGATATGCTATTCCATGAATAACCCTATACAGTATACTTTATGAATCAATAAGAAATTACAATTTTTAATTAAAAACCTGTGTTTTCTATCAAAATTACTTCTTGCGTGAATTTTGGGACACCCTGTATATAAGCTAGTTGACGTGATACGCGCTACTTTAGATGTTTCACGAACTTAACACTTGAAACACGTATTTTTAAATGCTTTAGTATGTGGTGCTTCGCGTATACGTTTCTAGAAGTATCCTCTTACCTTTACCCAACCGCTCACGGTTTTCCAAATCACTTAACTGTTATGACTCAACAACCAATATATTCTACCCTTAGAAGAGGGACTTTGTTCGAACTCTATGAATATCATCGGTCAATTCGGAAACTTTTAATCATAAGTGTTTAAGTGTATTATCCTTCTACAAATCCCGTTTTCAATTTTCTCGTTCAATTCTCATCAATTGACAGATTCATTTTTGACCGGAACGTTTCATTCTTCTATGAACTTGTTTTGTATAAGTTAGCATCTTCTTAACCAATGAGCCATCTGTTCTATACTGTAGAACATGCTTTGTCTAGTTGTATTTCTAATCAACTACAATCTGCAAGTATTTAAAACACATCTCGATAACTTTTTGCTTCTATGATGCTGATACGTCTTGTGAAAAGCTTCAAACCCAGAGGAATACGAACGTGTGTGTGTTAGCAACAAGAACAGTGGCGGCTCGTGGCTTGAATTCGTGGGGGTGCTGCAACTTTCGAAATATACATACACACTGTAAGTACAGTGTATACGTGTTTGGATAAAATATCAAAATTATGGTAAAAATTTTTTTAAAAAATAATTATGAAAGAAAAAATATTGTTTATTATCGTTAAAATTATAAATCTTGGTATAATTCAAAATAACTTAAAAATAAAATATATTCTTGTTTTGTTTCATGAAAAACTATTGTTTATTATCGATAAAATTATACAGTTTAGTATAATTCAAAATTACTTAAAAATCCATTATCATAAACCCAATAATGTTCTAAAATAAAAACTCTAACAAATGTTATGTCTTTAATTGTAATGTCCAAATATTTAAAGAGACGGAGTAAACACGATAAGCACTACGAACACTCTACTACTGACGCAAACTGCATATAAACAAAGTGGAACTGCGCAACGGACAGTGCCGCATTACGCTAATAGCTTGCATCTCACTATAATGTGCATATGCTTGCGCGCGTAGCAATACGACACTGTGGTAAACACAGTACTGCTAGCGTCCTTCTCCCTCCTAAGTGCTACAAGATGGATTTTTATTATTTTTTATACAAAATAAGAGAATTGTATAGGATTGCTGATGATAAAATTAAATATTACAAGCAAATATAAATAAATTAATAAATATATTTATATATCGAAGTCCGCGCGGTTAGCCTAGTGGCTTTGCGCTTCGCAACCATATGCCTGGGGAAGGAGTGCCCTAGGTTCGATTCCCGTCGGTGACTTCAGGAGCTGAATGATCTTCCTCGGCCACAGCCAAGTTAGGCGGTCTTCGGCGTGGACAGCAGGGTTTTTTCCCCAGTTTATCCTGGGATTTTTCATCCCCCAAAGCAGGCAAACCCCACTGCGGACATAAGATACACCGGGGCGTAGGGCTTGATCACCTTATCCTGTGAACGGTTTGAGGTCCGATGATTAATAAACCCTCGACACCGCAAGATAAAAGAGGAAAAAAATAATTTATATATCGAGAAAAATTGGGGATGCTGCAGTGCCTATGCACGAGCCGCCACTGAACAAGAATATATTTTTACCAATTTCTGTCTGTGGAAGGATTCTCATCGTGTCCTTGTATATTGTTAGCAATCATCCAGTCGCATAGCATTTCTACAAAAACAAGAAAATGATATCGACAGCAGAGAACAGTTGACGAGCAGTCTGTCATCCAGTTGTTTTGATTTTAATATCAGCATTACGACAACAACAGTCGAAACGGGATTCCCGTGTCGATGCTGCACAAATCCTGCCACGCGTTAAATAATTACCAATAATATGTTGCTGCAGTTGTCCGACCCGCTGGTTAATCAAGAATAATTACGACAGCCTTTCACCTGGGTAGTGAAAGTCGCAAGGTGCTGAAACGCCATGTTGTCCTAATAAGGGACAATCAGCCGACAGATTTGGCGTCGTTACTTCAATGAACACCCGAAGTACCACCGATAACCTGAATGTACCGCACGTTGCACGGTCGTGTGTCGTGCGCATACATAGTCGGCCATTCTTCCATTTCCCCTCGGGGTAAACAAGGCGCGCGCGTGATTAAACTAACGAAGTAGTGACAAGAAAATGAGGCTGTCACTATGAACGCCCGTACTCGGGGATAGGCACCAAAAAAAAAAAAAAAAAAAGTCTATTTTTAGAAGGTTGAGAGAAAATTTCTGGAGTGTGCGAGTTGGATTGGGGCCGGAAATAAGAAGAAATCAGTCCGGGGGGCAAAGGAAAAAAAAATGCACCAAAAACATTTCCTTAATAATTCGTTGCAACAAGATTCTTTGATGAGCAAATACTCCATCAGAAGTTGGCATTAATCCACCATTTCAACACATCTAATTTTCTCTCATTACTGTCAGCCTGTTTAAAAACAGCCCTACCTCCTCCTCCTCCTCACTACAACCCACTGGCGAAAACATCATTAATTTAAGCTTAGATCATCTAGTCATGCACTTTGCAATCTCACCCAAGACAGGAAAGAAAAAAAAAAATTAATTTTAAGATCGGAACAGGTAAGAACTTTACCACGCAAGATATTGGTATTATCCAATAGAAACAGTGTAAGACATGCCTGTGGCGATGGTATAAAAAATGATCATAGTAGTGAGCGTTTTCAAACAAGAATGAAAAGTATACTCTGTTGAGTAATACTTTCAAAATCGCTGTTTATTATACCATGTGAGAGCATATACAAGTATGCAAAGTAAAAATTCTAATCCCGTCACTTCGGGATTGCAAAACTGGTATTAAGTGACCCTAGTCGGATGAAATTTTTAGAAAGGGTGTCCTTGAATAGTCACAAAATTAAATCCAAAAGTACTGTTGAATAAACGCACTCTTCATCGCATCAGTGACCTCGTAAATAATGATTACAAGTTAGTGTTTGAAGTAGTCCCGGAAGTAGCAAATCCAGGATTGAATTTCAATCATTCTGATGTCCCCCTAATTTAAATAAGATAATTACGTATTTGTAGAGTCTCGTGCGGAGGTGGATGGGAAAAAGAATCCCTGTTTCTTCCAAACACTCGGGTTTTTCGTTCAGCAAAATTGACAAACCCACCACAAGAACACACGTTAACAGAGATAACAGAGATAATACAGTGGCTTCAGTCCTCCATCAGCGCTAGTTATAAACAGCCGAATCCAGCCAATTATAACATTAAGCGAATGACGTGTGTTGTCATTGTAATTAAAACAATTATAGTTGAATAATCAAAACAAACATTTGGAGAGCTGTAGCACACTTTCGTTATCCTTTTAAATTTCTTAAATTCGGGTTATTACGTAGTAAGTTTACGTTTTTTTTGTTCCTTATTTTGTGAAGAAAAACTCACAGGGCTCTTGTATTTTCTTAATTTCATTTTCATTGCCAGAAGTATCTACAAGTTTATAAAAATTTGTTTTTGTTTCAGTGGATTGCTTTATACATCGGTCAGACGGGAAGATATTTTGAGATCAGAAAAAATGAACATCTTAGCGAACGTTGCTTATATCGGGGAGATAAATCAGACCTAAATTCGCACGTTTCTTGCACAATTCAAAACACATAGAATACAGCAACGATGCCTTGCTAAGAAGAAAATGTCCTTTCTTCAAAGAATCGACTGGTGATTCGCTCACATGCCTCAAGGAAAGAAACAAGGATTCATTCCTACATTATGTGTAAGTTTCTGATCAGATCTGTCAATGTTTTACATATGCCAACAAGGTGAAAATAGCTGTTTGTAACACGTATTTTTATTTATTTTTAGTATAAACATTTTTTTGTTTTTGTTTTAAGCCGAATTCCTCGCATTTTGTAATTCATACTCACAACTTGAAGAAGCTAACAGTCACTGAGTAGCGAAAATTGTCAACGATCTGATCATTTTAATTTTTTTGTAGTTTTTTTTTCTTTTAAGGACATTAAAAATCTCAATATCTATGATATCAATAGCCCGACTCATAAGTTATTTTAAACCATCTTTTGTAGTTTCTCTAAGTTGTGGAATAAAGGAGGACTACTTGAATATTAGAGTTCGGTATTGAAATCTCAATTTGAGAATTTTAAATTAATTTCTGATATTCATTTTATTGTTTCAAATATTAACTTTTATTTAAACATGAAAACAAGCAAATTTAAAAACTGTTCGATAGATATTATTTCAAAATCAGTTTAATTTTCCATGTCTTTTAATTTTTTATACAAATTGCCATCTTTCCTTTGTGCACTGCTTACCGAAGATGTCCTGGCAGTTTGCATAATTCTTCAAGTATGAGAAGAATGACCATTTCCTTGAGTGGTCCTCATTTTTATCCACCTATCTTAAGTAGAAATCATCTGAATAAAATGTATTTTTTTCCCCTCTTTCTTTATTTATTTATTTCGATGGCTTGCAGTTGGTCCCAGCAACTGGGACGCCACCTAGAAATCCCGATTTCAATAATTACAGAAACACTCACTGGAAGATGGCAGTCCAAGTTCCTGTTTCTTCACATTCGTCAAGGTAGACCCTGCATCTGCCGCAAGACAGTGGGGGGGGGGGAGGGACAAAAGCCATTCAGATCCAATCCTACAATGCAAATCTGTCTACATCCACATATCAGAGTCGATCGTCGAACACACGAGGTTGCAATCATGGCAAATCAAAACCACGTGCAGGCAGAATGCGGGAAACTATACGGGGGGACTTACGGTTGTCATGGTAACCCATCCATTTGATATGCGAAGCTTAGCTTTTTTTTTCTTCCTTTTTTCCCCCCTTTTTTTCGTAGATGTGGACAGTGCAGCTAACACAGCGCAGTGTCATTGGTGACAGCAAATCAAGTAGCCTGCTTTATTTCTTCTATTCCCCGTGATAGTTGTGCTGTTTGCTTATGGAAGAGAAAACACGGAAAAACAGAATAAACTTCAATTTCTATAAGAAAGAAAAGTTGGCGTGGTTGGTGAGTTATTACGCGACTGGAGAAACGCTGCGAATTATTCTAGAAATTACGAAGGGCCTGCGACCCTATCGTCATAGATATCTTGTTAAGTCGGTCTTAAAATGGTAGCCCATTTTGCTCAGTTGACGCGATACTGATATCTACTGAGTTTACCTTTACAAACAGGACATTTTGACTCTGTTAGCTTGTTATGCCTATACATATTCTTAGTAATTGGCAGGTCATCTGAGAACCAGTTCGAAGTAGGTCTGTTTTGTTAATAAGGTAATGCTTTGTTCTTTATGGGAATTAGCCATTAAATATTGTTTACTGTAAACCAAATGATAGCGCTTTTTTTTTTTCTTTTTTTTTTTTGTTAGCAATTAGTTGAATTCAAACTTTGTCATCCACAGAAGTAGGAAATTATTTGATTGTGCATTTATTTCCTCCTTCCAAATAACTTATTTGATCATTTGATTGGATGTTAACTTCTTAAAGTAAATCAAATTGAAACTTTATTTTCTATCTTATCTTAGCTCACCTGATTACCACCTTCCCCTAGAGCCAGAGTTCCTAAATGAAATCTGGCTATTTTACTCAAGGCACACGACTACCGGTATAGACTTGCAAGTGACAAAAAAAAAAAAAAAAAAAAAAAAAAAAAATCATTGAAAGGTATATTGACAGTGAAGAAAAAATTAGAACCAGGATGGTAATTTATCTGTTTATGACCAGAATTAGGTCATCCTGATGTGGATCTTGTTGATTTGATTGTTATCTACTCATCTAGGTTTTCAAATTCCAAGATAGGACTTTTAATCCCAGTTTTAGTATATTTTATAATACATGGGTCCGCGCGGTTAGCCGAGTGACTATCTAGGCTAACCGCGCTTCGCAACCATATGTCTGGGAAAAGAGTGTCCTAGGTTCGATTCCCGTCGACGACGTGAGGAACTTAAGGATCTTCCTCAGCCGTAGCCAAGTTAGCTGGTGTTGGGCGTGGACAGCAGGGTTTCCCCCCCAGTTTATCTAGCGTTTTTCATCCCGCAAGCAGTCAAACCGGCCCTTAAACACACAGGCTACACTACAGTCATAGGATATAGTATGGCCAGGAAGGCCACGGGAAACCACCTTGCTCATAGTCATTTCCCTAGATGGTGGCGTGTATATAGCTGCACCTAAACAGCCGAAAGACTAACAACAACATAATACATGGGGCATACTCATAAAGGTAAAATAACAAAAGATAATCCACTATTTCTACCGAATCTTCCATTAACTTCAAACAGCCAAAGGGCACTTGTTATTGTTAACAGAGAAGTGTGTAAATTCTCTGCATATTACGATTATAAAAAATAAAAAAAAATTAAAAAAACCAAAAAAAAAAAAAACGCCCAACGTAAACACACCAAAAAATAAATCATATGAATTTAAATGTTAAGGAGAGTGAAGGATGCATATCTCTGAAACGGGATATTGTGGAAATTCTAAAAACAAACAAACCACCTTTAGAGAAACTAAATTCCTATCAACATACATGTTTTGTTTTGTTTTTTTAATCAATATACAGTATTTTTAAATTCCATAACAAGTTAACTTATAATTACTAAACACTGAAGTTAGAGCCTAACTTAAAGTCTCAACTTCTCCAAAAAATAAATAAATAAACAGATTCAGTTATTAATCTGATTTACATTTATATGGCTTACCTGACTATCTCCTCCCCCCCCCCCCAAACTAGTAGCTTGCAACATTCTTACTTTTTTTTTTTAACCGTGTCGTATCTCTTTGGCGATACATCCATTCTGCACTGTGAGTCCAATTCCTTTGTTATGTGTTTTAGCTTCCGCTATGATAGAGGAGGAAGGCTTCCTTCCTCCTAGACATACAGGTTACCCAAACACGTTTCATATGACTTATTCAGAAAGCTCATGTTATTCTCGTCACGCTAATAATCTTGTTCTGCAACAATATTACCGGATATTTTTATAAAATTATTTATTTTCATAACAAAAAAAAAGTTGTTAGAATCAGATAACAGGGAGCATTACTCCTATGAGAGAAGTAACCTCCCAAGAAGTTTACGTTCATCGTAGGTCAGCAGTCTCAGTTGTCGATCCTCCTGTTCCTCCCCCTTTGAGTCACATGGAAAAGAAGAATATGTTGGACTTAGTAATGAATACTTATGCAATAAAAATGCCTATATTTCATAGGAACACAAGAGTAACTATAAGTCACAAATCCCAAATGACAAACATGGTCGTGATGCACACTTATGAACTCTGTAAAGAAGATGAATGTGTCGGTTCGAATGTTGAAGGGCAAAATCACTTTCCGGTTGGAAAATTGCCACTGGGTGGCAGCACTGTGTACACGTACATTAAAGGTATGTACTTCTCTGTGTGTGTGTGTGTTGCTAACGTGGTAGAAATGGCACACTTTAGGATATTTGTCATCTGAAATGCTAATAAATACATGTTAAAATTTCTACCATTCAGATCCAGATTCAATATATGTAAACATTCTCCACACACGCGCGTTTGTTTGTTTTACAACCGAAACAACTACGGATATTGAGATCATCGATACCAGCTGAGCTAAGATAGCTCCCTCCGATAAGGGGAACCATGATAAAAAATGTTAAGACAGAAGGTGAGCTCGAACATCCACGGACGTCATAAAGTGTGTCTATTGATTGGAAAGAGCTGGATTCGAATCCTCTCTTGGGATTCGAACCCTAGTCTCTTCATATAGGGATGGCAGTGTTTTTAAGCAACACTGACTGCAGAAAATAATCGACTGAATTGCTTTGGGGTTTACCAATAGGCCAACAGCTGTCAAATCTCTGAATTCCTAATTCTGTGTTCAAGTTCGATTCGATAGGAGTTAATCTCTATCACAATTGAAGTTGTCAGTGAATGGTTAGATCTTAGAACCACAATTTAATCTTATAGTCATCCATAAATATGTGGTTACGATGGCAGTATTTGACAATCCATAGTTTTGGCTCGAGATTCATTCAGATTAGCAAGATTCATAATTATACAAAGCCTGGAAATTCACTGTATCACATTTTTCCGAACTCGAAGTGCAGTAGGGTCTTTTTTATATATATGTTTATTTTTTATTATTACCCAGCTGTATTTGCGATCTCAAAGATGAATGTGTGCCCTTTTGGGGTAATCTCTAAGGCAAGTAATATCAAAATACTTTGCACTATGCAGATAATGTTATCATTTTAGAGAAATCCACAAATACTCAAGATGATCGTGGGTATCACAAAATACTAACTGCAAAAATACTGGATTCATTGAAGCAATCTTTTAGCGAAGAAGCCAAATTAGAGTAACAGAATATTAACATAAACCTGCGAAGAATAAAACAGAAATCAGCATCACCC
This sequence comes from Typopeltis vanoorti, assembly GCF_054136105.1. Taxonomy (NCBI): domain Eukaryota; kingdom Metazoa; phylum Arthropoda; class Arachnida; order Uropygi; family Thelyphonidae; genus Typopeltis; species Typopeltis vanoorti. The sequence continues at coordinate 93,418,604 of NC_143566.1, forward strand.
ACCTTAATTTGATTTTTTAACGATACTTGTGACATAATGATTAGAAATATAGACACGTTTAAACAAGAATAATGTTTAATTTGCCAAATATTTCGGACTGAATATTACAGACCATCTTCAGTGGCTGCATAGGGCTATATGTGAATGATCGATTGTTCGTCTTCCACCTTGTTTTTTAAAACTATTCCTATGTAGCCATTGAAGATGGTCTGTAATATTCAGTCCGAAATATTTGGAAAATTAAACATTATTCTTGTGTAAACATGTATATATTCCTAATCACCCACCTTAGAAACACACACACACCAAGTCAGACGTTCAAATCTGTACTTATAAATATAGAGATGGGCGGTTAAGTTAACACGGATATACAAAACAGTTCTAAGGAAGATTAGGGGTGTGAACATGTAATTGAAGATGATATAGATGAAAATATTAGATGATAGATGATATTAAATGATAGATGAAGATGAAGATATTGGATGATAGATGAAGGTAAAGATGAAGATATTAGATGATAGATGAAGGTAAAGATGAAGATATTAGATGAAGATACTGGATGAATAGATGAAGATATTAGATGATAGATAAAGATGAAGATAAAGATATTAGATGATAGATAAAGATGAAGGTAAAGATGAAGATATTAGATGATAGATGAAGATATTAAATGATAAATGAAGATATTTGATGAAGATATTAGATGATAGATGAAGATGAAGATATTGGATGATAGATGAAGGTAAAGATGAAGATATTAGATGAAGATACTGGATGAATAGATGAAGATATTAGATGATAGATAAAGATGAAGATAAAGATATTAGATGATAGATAAAGATGAAGGTAAAGATGAAGATATTAGATGATAGAGGAAGATATTAAATGATAAATGAAGATATTTTATGAAGATATTAGATGATAGATGAAGATGAAGATATTGGATGATAGATGAAGGTAAAGATGAAGATATTGGATGATAGACGAAGATGAAAACATTAGAAAGTAATTGACATGCTTAGTATTCAACAATGAACACATCTAATCTATGATAGTATGGTCTCTTAATGAAAAAAAATTAGCTAAACAAAATGGGGAAAAACCTGAAGGAAGTCAACATCTAGACGGATTGATACAATCAGAATGTAGAAACTGGATGTGGCAAATGTAACAGTTGATAAATAAAAGACAATAAAAGACATGCCCTCATTTATAAAACGAGGTTGGAATCCCAGCTAGGAAACCTTTATGAGAGTTTTTCAATTGAAGATGGGTTAGCCAGTCGGCAGTGGGAGGGTTTCAGCCCTCAAAATGTTTTGATCATAAAAACAATTACGATAAAGAAATCAAGCCTCAAATAAGAACGCTGACTGCGTTTTATTACATAACATCTTTTTTTTTTTTTTTTTATCAGTGTTAAAATCACTACGGTTAGTATCATGAAATGTATTTTGATGTCTGTCAGTATTGGGAAAACAAAACCAGTTGCCACTTAACATGGAAGAATAAAAAAAAATTTCAAAAATAAGTAGACATGCGAGGAGCATATACCCCTAATTACCGATGAGAATTTACTGGGAGTGGGTCGGAATGGATCCCATTATCTTACACAAATACTTCCAGCCGGAAGGCAATGTTTTTGCTGTTGCTTAGATCGCCCGATCGCTATGCTTGCGTTACGTCTTCGGACTGTTTTTATACCTGCTACGTTATTCCCAGTTAATTACTTACAACAGCAATTCCTAAAGTTTTCTAGCCCAAGGGTCATTTTTCTAGAATTAGTTTGCAGACCCTTTATTTCAACGAAATAAAATTGGGAATTTTCAAACTGTTGTCTGAAATTTTAAAATGTAAAATTGCAGACTAGAAAATCCAGTTTGTACTCAAAGTAATGCAAATTTATCCATGAATGGTGACCTACTAGATTGAACAAATAATCTCGTTCCCGAACTATGTAAAGATAGCCAACGCAGAATCAGAAGAAAAGTCTATCAAGTACTCTTGACGGACAACCCTAAGCGAACTCATCGCTTAACATTGGACAGGTGCTAATCAACAACAATAATAAAATAAGACAGAGATAACACATAATATTTCCTAAAGAGTACAGTCTTCAAGTTTCCAAATGCAATGTTAACAACCTTTCTCATTATCTGTCCATCCATGATATAAATCCATTATAAGTTCGTTGATCAACCTCTCGTAGTTGTTCAACAGTACTATAAAGGCATTGTCTGTTGCATCAGTCGATCTATGACTGCCAAACATTGCATGTTTTTTTCTATTTGAATGGGGGTGGAGAGATTGTAGACTATATTTGAATCCTAAACTTAGAGTCCCGGGATAGTTAACATTGGACAGGTGCTAATCTCCAAAAGTCAGCTCACAAAACTGGCCAACAATTCATTAAAAGGAAATCACAAATGCATGCGATAAATTCAAAATTTGTTATTTCTAGGTTATGTAAAATGACATTAGAAGAAGAAACTTTTATTTATACGAGAATCGGTCTCAGAAGGAGGTGGCAAATTAGTTTTCAAGAGAGCAGAAATTTTCTAAGCGCACCAAACACATGTAACTAAGCAGCTCATTTTTATTTATTTATTTATTATTATTATTTTTTTTTTGTAGCTTGAGTTATCGCAAACTATCAGATAACCACCCCAAATCTATTTGCATTGTGTGGAGACAGAGATGCACGCAGTAACCTTCCCATGGGAATATCATGTTTTTCATGCTAGAAACAAATGCCAGGTGGCAGCACCGTATGTAAAGCGGTCCCAAATGTGTTATTCAGATGATATCGGTTAATATTAGTGTGTCTCAGTAGACTCGATGACAGATACCTAATGGGATGACCCGTAGTTTCAGAGATTTCTAAGTAGCAACTCCGTATTAGGGACGGGGGGGAGGGGGGGAAGAGAAGGTTAAATCCACGTGCTTATTCTGTGTATGACGAGCACGCACACAAGGGTGTGACTGTACGTAATCAATCATTCTTAATTTCGGATTTACCAAATGACGAAGTAATAACTCTAAACACATATTTAGACTTGGAACTTGATTTCACATACACCACCCAAAATGCGCAAAAAAAAACTGTCTGGCGCGTAAATTACAGGCTCATGAAATTGAGTGTTGTACACTTTGTAGCAGAAATTACGACCTGTTCGGCCAGACAAAGAGATGTTTTGCAGATGCTGCTGCTTTGGCTAACATTTTCCCTTATGGAAGTCAGGACGATGTGTGGTCTTAAGATCCTTCCAGAGAAGTCGACCCTCTTGTTCTTCTTATTATTATTATGATATTTGTAACGGCTGGTATATCAATAATCGAATACAAAAATCCAAACTTAAAGAAGGAATATAAGTAGAATAAAATTATACAACGCAGTCGCTAGTACATGTTTTCATAAAATACAACCAAGTCAAAATAAATTTCACCTTAACCTGGAAACTAGAGCTCATTCCCTGGAAATTGTGTAAGAATATGGTTAAATGGTATGCGAAATACATTTTTTTTGCTTTGAGAGTGGTGAATGACTGTACTGGATTGCCGTAGTTCCGAGTGACCTGACAGTGGGCTTTAAGAGAGATATGATAGGTATTGTGTTAATAATGGTTAGCGTGGGTCTCCTGCGATAAGTCTGTAGACTTCATAGAGAGATCCGTATAATAATAATAATAATAATAATAATAATAATAATAATAATAATAATAATAATAACGGACAAAGAACAAGCCAGGTAACGGAGAAATGTCCATTTATTTGAGATGACTCTTCATTAAAATAAGATTTACGACAGATATGAGGTTTATAAAGGTTGAACTGCTAGGAAAGGGTCGCCCATTTCGAATGCCGAATCCTTTATATGATGGAAAAAAAAGAAAATAATGTCTAGTAGAACTTGTTGATCAGACAGAAAGCAATGGTCTGAATTCAATTTCTAGACATTGTGAAGAGAAAAAAAAAAGACTTTATTATAAAAACACCTTGTATACTATTCGATCAACCAGGTATTAGCGGACACTAGCTTGAGACTTTTGCCCTGTTTATTAATAGAGTGCCTGGTTCGCCAAGAATGGCTAGCGTATCCGCTAGCTCCAAGCTGACGGGTTCAAATCCCGCGTACAGATGTTGGTAAATGTCTTTCGGTGGAAGATGAATTTCATTACCCAGTGTGAGACGATGCAAATATATCCTCTTTTTGTCCTTTCGCCTTCTCCATTCAAATGCCAGTCAATTTCTATAGTTGTCATACTGCCAACTATTTGTTGGCAGTATGACATACTAAATTATTATCATTTGATCGTAAACGGGAATTGCCTAACATAACAGTGTAACGGCACAGTATGACCATTGCTGTCCTTACGATAAATCACAAACCAACCAACCAATCATCAAGTGGATCGTCCATAAAACCACTACAATGTATGCAACGCAGAATTGTCCATAATTCTGCGTTGTGATTAATTTTGCCGAGTGCTTTAACAAGGGATATCAGTTCAAATCAGCAGAAGGATCCCCAATATCACCATAAATACTTCTGAAAAAAAAAGGGGGGGGGGCGGAGAGAAAGAAAAATTAAACTTTCTAATGATTTAAAAAAAAATTCGTATGCGCAGGACCAGTCTTCAGAGTGTAATATCAGGGACTTATAAATTGAAACCAGAAGCTTTGAAGATTATGTTTACAGATTATTTTTCTTATCTGAGAGACCAAACTATATTTACTTCACTCTACAAGCAGTAGGCGAAATAAGAAATATTATTTCCCCAGGGTTGCAAAAATATAATACCTAACTCGGTATAGCGGATACTTTTTAAGGTTCGTCCAATGCGGTCTGTTCCACACAGTGTAACCTAAATTTTATGTCTCATTTGGCAAAATTACTTCAAGCCATTTTTACCATTCTTAATGAACCTGTAAGTTTACAGCTAAAATTTCCCAAGTAAATGTTGTCCCATTGAAACTTTCAGTGCCGATAATCCAAACAGTATAAAGCGTAGAGTTGCTAGATGGTTCCACTGTTATACATTCTAAAGCAATTTCTCCAAATTAGACATAAAATTTAGTTGAAGGTGCGTGATACACCGTGGGAACTTGATGTAAAGTCTGCTATAAAGTGTGGATGTGCTGGATTGCGAATTAAGATGTTTTCAGGTTTCTCCGCTAGGAGAAACATCGTCCTTCATCGTCACCAATTTACAGTTTATAGACTGAGGAACTGGATTCCCTAATCGAGAATTCTTTCAATCTCTAACACCAAATTCGAAACTATTGTTCATATTCTGATATGAGAGTGGAGAGTGATCTCCAACTTAAAACCGGTAATTTTCAAACCCTTCTGAATTTTTTTCAGATTACCAGAATAAATTTACCGAAAACTTTCACAACAATAAAAAATACGATAAACTAACGCAGATATCTGTCCATATAATTTATCAAGGATATTTATGGGCACCTGATATCCTTATATTACTCTCGGATTATAAACACAGATTACAAACCACGAAAACAAGCAAAACATATCACAAACAAGAAGAAAAAAGGAAGAGTCATAGATATTATGACCACTATTGGAAATAACAAAATGCGATCAATTAACTGAAATATTCTGAGCGAACACCACCATCAGATAGACACTATCAAACGATTTCGGGATCTCCGGCTTTAAATTCCACAAATCGCACACTTTTCAGCTTCCATAGATCCAAAACCGTTACCTCGATAATTGAGAACATTCGGGTTATCTTTCTTTTCCTCACTTCTCCCTTCAATCTTCTCTCCTGTTCGCCTGACAACATTACCTGTCTATCTAGCTTTATCTCCAGTGACCCTCTAACTGAAGTCAATAGGCGTTACAGCCTGCAGACATTAGTACAGCCGTTTAAGATGTTTTTCACTGATAGTTGATTAATCCTACAACTTGCTTCGAGTGTATCGGCTATTTACTTAACCCCTACAAACCTTAAATCTATCTTCTAGCACACGACAGTCTTCTACGGTATACTTTCATATGTTCTTTAGATTGATCACTGTCAATTTTCAATAGGCTTTTTGTTCCTTTAGATTTATCATTGTCTTTTTACATACCAAGTATGAATTACTAAACAGTGTAATAAACTCAAACACGCTACTCGTATTGATATAATGAGAGGTCATTAGTTTGACGAATTCTGATGAAATTGGTGTTTGGGATCGTTGTGAAAATCGGTACGAACTCTTCGATTTTGTTTTAAAGCCAACAATTTCAACGTCAATTAAACTATTATTTCCAAAATTGAAATGATGAAAAGAGAAATTAAGAAAAATGGTTATGTACTTATTACGATATGCGCAGATACTAGAGTTTTTGCTCTGAGTGTTTTATAAATAAATCCATGATCCCATGAACTTTTGTTTTCCTGTGAGTTAGCATTATATTATTCTACCATTCTCTTCAAAACCTATGGGAACTCAAGCAACAATTAATCAATCAACATCTGTTTTTGAAAAAACCGAAAAGGAACTCTTCCAGCTCCAGCATGAGACAAGCTAAGTCATTTTCGTATGAAGAAATTCTCGTAAAGGTACTTTAAGTCCTGGACTGGATTCGAATCCAGATCTTTACTACCAAAAGGCATTGCCAATACTGACATTTCAACGGATGCGCAGATTTGTTGTCGCCACCAATTGAAAAAGAAAATGAGAGAATGACCGAGTCATTGAGATGATCCAAATTCCAAACATATTTTACTCTTCATGTTGCATGACGAAATATGTGTTTGAGAAACAATGTGCGTATCAAGTTATGGAGACGTGTAGGAAGGTCACAAATGTATGCAACGTTCAAAAAAATCATTCAGTAAAACAAGTTGAGTCGACTCGAGATCCATCCTGTCAAAAATTCAAGCCATTGTTGATAGCTTTCATTTACGCGAGGATCCTCTGCGCTAGAAATTTCTTCCATAAATCAAACCGCTTAGACCAGGGTTTCCCAAATTGTGTTCGGCGGAAAGTGAATAAGTGTTCCGTGATGTCAGTGACCAAGCGTGTATTTTTAAACATGGAAGTAATTCGGGAAAGAGAATACCGCTGTTTATGACCAATCATAAAAATTGCCTGCAAGCCGATTACAACAATGGGAGGCGTGTTCACCAAACTGAACGAAATAACATCGGTGTTGCAAATGTTAGTGACCAATCAGGAAGGAAGTATAAAGAAAATTTTTCCACTGAAATTGAAGATGAAGATAGTCTGTATCCGGTTCTCAAATCTAGTAATGCTGAATACTTTCTTCGCAAGTTCGTATTGTAGGGTAAAAGTGCTTGTTTCGAAACCGTAATGCCGTGATTTTTTTAAAAGTAATAGGCCTACAGATTTAAATTTTAATACGAGACAAGGGACTTTGTTTAATTTTGGTGTTAAGAAATCTCTTATTGAAGGTGTTTGTGACGCAACAGATAGTGAGTCATCCCCTTCCAGCCTTACAAAGCGATCTCCGGATGTACAAAAGGAGGGGAAAACTACCAGCACACAGGAGAAAAAGTCTGCATTCACTCATAAGTACTTATAATATTATAAATATATTTGGTGATCAGAATGGGATATGTCAATGAAAATCAGCACAAATTAATTTAATGATGTTGGCCTGATGAAACTACGATATGCTACAAGATTTCATTAGTTCAGTGATTGATAACTGATTTAAATGTAATTTTATATTTTTCAACATGTCACACCGTATACATAAGTGTACTAATATTCTTTATGATTATGTCATAATTAATTATTAATACATTACAAAATAACCAAGGTGTTCCGTGAAAATATCAGGATTTGTGAAGTGTTTCGTCGTAGGAAAAATCTGGGAAACGATGGCCTAGACAATCATTCTCCAAGTAGTCATGTAGAGTTTCTGCCCCATAACTATGTGACTCACCCTGATTTGACGTCCTGCAACTTCTTTCTCTAAACTAGGTGGAAATCTACTGAAGATAAACGATTCCAAGAATGTCGCAATTATACAAGTAAACACACACACACACACACACACACATACACACACACACACACACACACACACACACACACACACACACACACACACACACACACACACACACACACACACACACCTGATGGTCCATACCCAAACAATACTAGTGATGGATTGAAAGTTAAAAGATCATTGCATGCGCTTTAAGTTTCCTATAAAAAAAATTTGGGGGGACTATTTTTGAAGAACAATCGTAAATTTTTACGGATAGATTAAATCTCACAGTTGATACACCCCCATTCCATATATTCCATGTACGGCGTATCGCAGTGGTACTTGCACGAGATAGCAAGCAGATTGTGGGGTGGGGAAAAAAGATTTGTTGGGAAGCAGCCAAAGTTGGAGCTTCCCAAGTGGAACAGTCGAGATATATACAGGTCATTGTCTAGCAAGTAATTACAGTTATTTTGGGATTACGTAGTAAGTAAGCGTTGATATGATTCATGGACACGATGACATCTGTCCATTTTGAACAAATGTCACAAATGTTAAAATAACAGCGTAGGTGCGCACGATGAAGGTACAAACATTCTTATAGAGAGAATACGTTTAAAACCACAAGAATCCTACTCATCCCTCAATCTCTTGCCAAATCATGGACTATAAGCTTATTTTATTCTCATTTAGAAGTTTGAAACGCAAACGGGATCAACTTCTTTGGAATCTTCAGCTACTAATGATTTGAAATTATAATCAAGTATCATAATATACACCCATCCCTTTACCAAACCCTCGCTTTCATTGCCTAATGGACAGATCCTTGCAACACACTCAAAATATATTATTTCTTCACAATGTACGAAATTATTTTTAATATTATACAATCGGATAAACGGAGTAGTCCCCATTTATTCATTTACTGATCCAACAGACCGTAAATCAGTCAGCTTATTTATTTCTCTCCACGCGTGTTGTCAGATTTCATGTTTCTCAATCCTTTTTCAATCTTGTCATGCATTTTCCACGAATTCCTTAATCTGATCTCTATCTCTTACTTGGACATTTGCCTCTCATCCACGCATCTTTTGATATGTCCAAATCACTTTATTTTTGACTCATTTATCATACTTGCAACACTTTTCTATTTCACTCCGTATATTCTTGGCTCATTTTCAATTCTCTCCTTTCTGGTCTTTCCAATCACAGCTCTAGTCATCCCTTGCGGTTCTTGTCTCCGAAGAGAACGGGAATAAGGTAACCGCTATGCAGCACTTGTTTACATCTGATAAGAACTTCATTTGTTCTCACAACAACACATATATTGTAGGATAGTCTGCTGTACTGTAGGATATTCTTCTAGTATTGTCCTCTTTTTTGTTTTTGGTAAAGAATGTCTAACTTTAAATTTATACACAAACATGAAAACAAAAACATTCTAGAAAATATGAAGAAGATATTTCAGCTTTTTTTCCCCACAACATTATTCTCCAAATTAAGACAACATTTCCTATCCTCTTCGGTCGATTTTAATTGACCTTTTGCGATAGACCAGAAAAGATATATTAGATTTACCTTTTGGGTCCAATATACACCACCACCACCACCAACAACAACAGAGCTTCGTCAATACAGCATTTTCTTCTTTAGTCATTAATTTTTGACAGGGTTTACTATTTGCATTATAAACAGGGTGATCACATGATCTATTTTGCAAACCATTTTTTGCTTTTAAGACAAACCAAACTATTCGTTTAAATTTTGCTTCCAAAGTTTAATACCGACTCTGAAATGTGGTAATTTCTTCATGTTAAACATCCATTCTCTCTTATATTTTTTCAATTCTGATGAAAGTTTTTTTCCGTATCAAAAAATAAAATAAAATCTTTGTCCCAATGACAAACCGAAATCTCTGACCAACCTGCATTAGAAAATACACAATTAAAACGAAAAAATGCACTCGTCGATGTCTTTCTTCTTAACCTGATGAGCTCCAAGCAGATGAAACTAAAACTAACACGACAGCCTTGCCACAACTAGCGAAACAGGGATATACTTAGCACGCTAAAGAAACAAGCATGAAAGCACGATGGTCATGTCTCGTGCTTATCCATTAGTGCTTCTACACACACACAGCAATCAGTGGGTTTATCGCAAAGCCCTCGCTAAATGCTGATCTCCTTCCATTAACACTAGAAAAGGTTAATAACGGCGACTCACGGGAAGTAAATTTAGCGCAGTAAACAGCTTTTGCTGGTGTGGCAACTTTCTAAGAAAATCAACTTGGTAATCAGTAAAACAATGAATTTGGTGCCTTAAAGGGCTGCATGAACCTGCTAGAATTCCACTGTTAATAACAGCGTGTCACGCAACAAGTTACGATGAGACAAAGCACGCCATGGTGAGGTGGACACCCCTCGGTGACACTGATGCATGACAAAAAGTGGATTTCTGGCACGAAGGATTGTTTCCAACTAGAGGCAGACTTAAGGACAAAAGTTGGCATCCGGACATCAACGAAGGCATCACTGACCGACAGAGGGCAGAATCTGAAGTAGTTACACAAATTACTGTGGATACAAGTCGCTTTCCATCATTATTTAGCATCGCAATCTATTTGTTATTACTATAAGTAGCATCTGGTGATGTCTTGAATGGTTTCCATTTTATAAATGGACGAACAATGTCATCACAGACTTTTCTCTCCTCATACCTCAAGTGCTCAATTGGAGAAAACAATGCACTCGAAGTAATGTGAAATTAATACTGAAATGATTGCAAGAATGTTGGATTGGAGAATGGAAAATTCACCTTAACAGTGCACCAACAAACACGTACGCACTAAGCTGAACTTTGCTTCAATTTTGATCCAGCACAGTATCCGGCTAACGGTGGAACAAATGGGTACATGTAGAAAAAAATCATCTTTCCTGTGGATTGCACAATTGGGATTCAGCACACATTTTCTGATCAGCTCTTAGACGAACAGTATTCATATTTATAATTTGTGATATTTTATGGACACCATAAAATCAAAGCTATCACCCATCCTTCCATCATTAGAAACTTAAAATAATTGTACTTTCAGGTCACAGAAATTATTCAATGACTACGATTAAATGATAGTCATTGAGTCTATCTGGTAGATCTGTTGTTCCAAACATTTCGAATGCATTCGAAGAAATGAAAACAGCAATGTAGATATCAAAAGATTATGTTCTTTATTCCTCTGAATGATTTATTTATTGGCTGTGAACAAAACGTTGAAGGTTGAACTTCTAGTATTACGGACTACAAGTCCAGAATACTATGGACTAGAAATTATAAGGATATATTAACATATATTATGTTAATATTAGAAGCCTGAATAGAATTGCCGTTGTTTATTTTATATTAGACTCTCCCTTCCCCCCCCCCCCCCCAAAAAAAAAAAAAAAAACACGGGAGAGGTCAGAAGGCGTATAACAACAACGCTGAGTGAAGTTAGGTAAGTGCAAACCTGAAGAATGCATTCATTTGCGAAAACAGTATGGGCTGTAACAAAGAACACACACACACACACACACACACACACACACACACACACACACACACACACACACAAAGAGAGAGAGAGAGAATGAAGATACTGGGAAGTCTGTTTCAATATATATAGAGTTGACCGATGTATGGATGATCTGGAAGAATGGCCAATAATGCAAAACCAGAACACCTACGAGAAATTGACTGGGAGGGAGTCTTCAGGAGGGATCATCTCTTAAATGGATTGTCCTTCATTATATACAGTCAAAAATTCTTAGAAAGCTTTTGGGTGCATCGCTACTCCAAATGTGTCAACAATATTCTAAGGTCGGTCGGATTTGGAGTTATAAAGTCGGCATCTACGTAGTTGGTGCGACAAAGGTACTGTTTTAAATGAAAAAGAATTCAATTTTTTTTTTTTGGAGATCGAGGATGCTATGAACGTGATATGTTTATTCCAGAATAAGATACATGTGAACCTCCAAAGGGAAAATTGATATTGACTAGAAATCGGAATATTATCAAAATAAGAGAGAATGAAGTAAGATTTTTCTTCCCACCATGACACGCAATGAACGATCAGAGAGGAGATGGCAATCCAATAACAAAAGGCAAGAGATGGGGTAGTCTTCAGATGTCACACACAATCAAATGGACAGTTTCTCCATCTCTTTTCGCAGTATGTGCAAAGGTGGGTAAGATTAATGAGATCTGCTGTAGAATGAAGGATCCACGTCAATCACTGATGAATGCTAATTAACTGATGGGTCTCCAAGTAATGAAGAAGCTGGTTGTTATAACCTTCTCCCTCAGAGAGTATTAAGGAGAATATTGTCCAGCCTGTGCCTAATATTCTAGGTAGGCTGGACAAAGGCTTGTTTCCATGCTACAAAACGTTTATATATTAATATATCTGAATTTTAATACGAGCCTATTGCAATATGATTTGTCAGAGTAACATCAGCAACTGGAGGTATTCATGAATCAATTCAATGTAAGTTATCCTTTATATACGGAAGTAAACAGGGTTTCCTTTCCTTAAAACAAGGATATTTAATCTTGTCCGAAAAAAAACACACACACATGTACTCAAAACAAGCAAACATTTACTTAACTATATTTGCTTTAGTCATTCCAAGCAAACCAGCTATCGCACTCATAAACTCAGTAGCAGACAATGAGTTTTAAGTATATTTTTTTTGTTTTTCAGTATTCATTTCGGTATGTTAGTGAAATAAATTTATTTTACTAGTTTGGTATCGCTAATGGAAAGGCAAAAGAATATAGCTGACCACGAAGCGAGAAAAGCCGTGATGAAAATGAATATATCTATTTGACAAGTTTACCTGAAGTGCTTATAAATGTTCTTCGTATTCTACTGGAAGTTCGAAAGTAGATGCAACCTAAAAGGACTATCGTTCTTCTGAATGCAAATAAACAGGTGATATGTATCTTTTGTAGTGTCTGCAACAAGTTTTAAAACTATGGTCTGTTTCTGAGCATTTTATACAGACAATAAGCATATTAAAGGCATCCTATCTGTAATAACACAGTAGTATTTTATAATTCAAATATTTTTTTAAAAATCATTAAAATGCATGCTTTTAAAATTAAAGTATTGATTTGTGTAAAACTACTTTTTTTTTCTTTCTACCAGAAATAAATGCGCTGATCGCGAGATCAGTACTTGGCTGGTGACTTATAGCAACAGGCAGGCAAGTTCTCCCCCAGAAAGCATCCACAAACACGAGACATAAAAATGTCACATAATCTTAGTACGTTCCAGATGAATGCCTATTGCTCGTAACGATCCCCATCTTTGAAATGATGGATACCTAATCCCTCTACTATCCCTGTAATCCTAGTAATCCCTTCACTGCAAACACATCCAGTTGATTCAAGATGTTAACAGGAAATCGTCAATAGGCTTCTATAAACGTATAAACGATGCAGTCTGCAAACCGCTGTGAAATGACCGATAAAGGGCAGATGGCGAACGCAAGGTTAGTCTCACTTTCTGAGAATTATACGCAGGACGGGGGGAAAAAATAATAATTTTATTTATTCCAATTTCTTGGGCAAAATAATTGCACTAAACTTATCCAAACAATATCATTTAAGTAACTAGATTTTGAACTATAGCAAAAGATAAACGGCAAATTTAAGGATCTCTGAACTATCAAACTGTTAAAGTTGGTACTTTGAGGATCGTTATACTTGGCTTAGCACCCGAGACAACCGTAACGTTAATAATTTAAAAGGCATAATCAAAAATTACCAAAACGGCTTTGTTTCTCTAACGGACCACATTGGTTTACTGCTTCTGTAAATAATTTCACATCGTAATAAACTCAGTCTAAAAATCCGTTTGAAAGCCTCAAAAATTAATAGCATCTAATGAAGACACGGTGAGTTTTTGCAGGAGGTTTTTGTGCACTTAAAAATCGGGATTATTCATGGTTCGTTAAAAAACCGAAATGGTTTTTTCAATCATAAATGTGTGTGTGTGTATGCGTGTCGTAAGATCAACCTTAACAAACTTTCTATTTGAAGATTATTTCAGGAATTTCCACAATGTAGAATGAAAAACCGGAGTATCCGGAGAAAAATTCCACCTATCTTATGTAAGTTTTTCCAAGTTGAACATTAAACTACCTTAGGACATCTCTGACAGCCGTACTATTACTCTAACATTTCTGTAACTTTAGAGATGACATATTGTGATCACAAGAAATCCGGAATGGTCCTTCTGGTAAAAGGTTCTATTTCGGTTCCCGCAAAGTAACACAAGAGCATGTCAAGTATTTGTTGGTTGAGTGGACCATGCTTCCGCTTTCAGCCTGGAGGCTGTGGGTTCGAATTTCACTGTGGCTTGGATGCTTTAAAAATGTGCATATTAACCTCCTAATAAGTTCCCGGCTTATCTATTAGTCCGCCTACTTAAAGTACTATAAGTTTCAAACTCACACCGCTATCTACATTTAAAGCCATTGTATTACATTGGTACGTGAATCAATCTGTTATCACAATTGCATATCTTTACAAGTGACTTTGTTCGGGTTTGAATTACAATTGAAGCACTTAAGGCTATGAAGTCAGTATCGTGTCTGTTAATTTCGTAGTTTTTTTTTTTTTTTTTTTTAAAGAAAATATTAAGACAATGGCTAACTCACCTTTAGTTACAAAAAGGTGACCAGGATGTGATTCAACGTCAAATGTTTCTAACCGACGGGCAAAATCGTAATCTATAAGGTCATTTTAATCTTCCCCTTCAATATCGCATAGCAAAAGTGATATTTCAATATTCTGACTTGAATAAATTGTTCCGAAAGCTGCTTTTCAGGATTACCAGAATAATTAAAAAAAAAAAAGAAGAAAGCACACTTTATCCTGTTTTTTTTCTATTCTTAGCATGAACACGAACACTCCCTGCTGTTTGTCTACAAACTTTACAAAAACAACGGAATGCTACTACTGGCATCGGAAGGTCTCTCAACCAAGTCGAGACACATTGAGTAAGGTATTCAATTCGACACACCACTTGTTGGTGTGATGAATGATTCGAATAATTTGGCCATGCTCCAACACGCTAGCCAGAACCGACTAGTCGTGAGAAATCACTGTTGTCCGGTTGTCCACTATGTATGTTTGGAGAGCGTCAATACACTTCAGATATTTAATGTAGAGTTTGTAAAACTAAATGAACTAACCGTAATGTAGATTTAACATGATGCAGCATAATACATAATAATATAAGCTATTATAATAACGTATCTTATCATGTATTTGCCAAAGATACACAAAAAAAAATTATAATTTCAGACTTAAAAAAACGAATTCCTGTTTGTTGCTTTCTTTATTGCGATCGGTAATTTGCCTTCGGTTGGCAAAAATACTTATAATTTATTTATAGTATATTTGAAATATATGAAAATTCATATATTTCAAATATACCATGTCACATAATATTCCATGCCAGTTTTGATTAGCATTGTCCACGGAAATATTTTTAGAAATGCAAGCAACAGAAACTGAACGTGTGTGTGTGGGGGGGGGATCACTCATCAATGTAATTACTCTCTTGTACAGGGTCAAGTATTTTAGGGAGGGCCTAAGGGACATACTTCAAATGTGAGAGCAATGCTCAATGATTGGACGGACTAAAGATTTGTATATGCCAAACGTAAAGAAGCACTTGAGCAAAAGAGAAAAAGCTAATACTCTGGATGATGAGTAGTTGATACTGGTTAATATACTGTATATTTATATTAGAAAGACTGGAGTTGAAGTGAAATAGTTATCCCAATAGAGAAATCTCATCTTTTCTAGAAATTTAGATGTCAAAAGTAAGAACCGAAATCTGTGTCAGTTCTTTGAGAGAAATCAAAAGCAAGACTGGAAGATAAGAGTTCTTGGAGAGAAATGAGACAGATTTCATTTTTGCTAGCACTGAAGTGAAAAAAAAAAAATTACCAGAAATCCGCTGTAGATTTGTTCAGGCATAAATTTAAGATTGTAGATGTAAATAAACTTGAAACTCTGGAATCTTGAAACAAATAAAAATCTAGAGGTGTATTGCCATCAGCAAATCTTTGATAAGATTACTAATTAAATGAAGGTTATTGATATACAGAAGAGCAAAGAAGTAAGGTAAGGCCAGTGTATAATGAGTGGGAATTTCAATCCAGGTGCTTCCACTGAAGGGGGAGAAAAGTCGTGATTCCAACTTCGCTACGGAGGATAAAAGTAGAAAGCAGGTATATTAAAAAAAAATAAATAAATAAATAAAATAAAACAAAGTCAAAAAGGAATCAAAATAGAAATAGAAAAACACTAAGACTAGAACAGGCAGGATTTAGAGCCAATAGATCATGCACCGACCACATTGCTACTTGACGAATTATCATGGAACAATCATTGGAATGACAGGCAAGCTTTTATTTAAATTTTATCGATTTTGAATAAGCTTTCGACAGAATAAACAGATCTTTCCTATGGAAATTACTTGGAAATTATGGACTCCCAGAAAAAAAAATAAGAAGAATAATTAAAAAAATGTATGAAGATTTTGAAATTAAAGTAATACATGGAAATACCCTCTCAGAACCATTTAAAACAAAGACAGGAGTAAGGCAAGGTTGTATACTCTCCCCTACTATGTTTTTAATTGTCGTTGACTGGGTAATGAGAAGCGTATCTCATGGAAATACAGGATTACAATGGCCACTTCAAAACCAACTCCACGATCTAGATTTTCCAATGATATCTGCTTACTTTCACAGAAGCACCAACATATAGAACAAAAAACAACAACACTTGTGGAAAGAGCCAAAAAATTTGGTCTTAGGATAAATAAAAATAAAACAAATAACAATAGAAGAAATACCGCTTAAAGAAGTAGAACAATTTATATACCTTGGCTCAATAGTATCAAAAAGGAGAAACTACTGAAGATATAAATAGAAGGAAACAGCTGGCTTATTCAACTTTCAACCAACTTAGAAATATTTGGAAAAACAAGAATTTGTCTATAAAAACTAAATGAGAATATTTAACTCAAATGTAAAGGCAATACTAATGAATGGATCAGAAACGTGGATGTTAAACAAAAAAATAGTTAACAATGTCCAGGTCTTCCTAAACAAGTGTTTAAGAATGATATGATACTGGGAATATATTGGTCAAAACAAATATCAAACGAAGAACTATGGCAGAGAACAAACCAGAAACCCATGTTGCAAGAGATACGCGAAAGGAAATGGAGATGGTTGGGGCATTTGCTGAGGAAAGAAGATAAAATAATAGTAAAACAGGCTCTAGATTGGAACCCACGGGGTAAAAGAAGACGAGAAAGGCCAAGAGAAACATGGAAAAGAATAATACTGAAAGAAATAACAAATATTAATAAAAACTGGAACCAAATAAAAGCAGAAGCAAAAAACAGAGTCCGGTGGAAAATGATGGTGGAAGGCTCCCAGGTGGAGTGAAGAAGATTAAGTAAAAAAAAAAAAAAAAATTCCGCGATACTCCAGCTTTCAACCTAAATTACCACGAAGCTCATAAAACTAAAAATAAACTTCCGCAACAGGACTCTAATCCATGAAAGTAATCCCTGATACCTTGATGTCACACTTGACCGCATCTTAACATACCGAAGACATTTGTAAAAAATTAAGTTAAAGATATCTGCCAGGAACAACATCATATACAAGCTCAGATGAACAACTTGGATTTGTTCCTGTGAACATCAACCGTGACACTGGTCTTCTCAATAGCAGAGTACTGTTCACCTGTTTGGAGCCGAAGTCCCAACACGACTCTCATGAACAAAACAGCTTAACAGAACAATGAGAACCATCTCTGGTATCTTAAGATCTACTCCTCTCCCATCGTTGCTTGTTCTTTCCCACATTACTCTTCCATACTTCATATAAAATAGAGATATAAAATCAGAAATAACATATGAATCTTCCTATACATCAAGATATCTCTTTGCCTTCAGTTCGCTGCCTTACTTCCAGATCTCTCTGGCTTGTGGAAATACTAGATGATGATCACTTGGACTGATGGAAAAGACTCTGAAACAAACTAAAAACTAATCCATGATTACAGATCCAATTATCACCTCCAGCATTTATTCTACCTCGACACCTCTGGGGTCAGCTCAACTGATTTGGGACAGGACAAGACGCTGTGTCCACTCATTACGTCTGTGGAGAATCAGGCGGTCACTCTTTAGCATGTGTGATGCTGTGTATACATCATATCCCCCCCACACACACGCGCGCGCACGCACACACACACACACACCTTCCCTGGAAGCCTTAGGAACTTGCTTTTACTTCCAGATAGCGCCATCGATGGATTAACTGAACTGTCAGTTTGTATATAGTTTTGCTCATTAATTTCCTGTATTTTTACCCATACGCTGAATAAATAAATGGATCTCTCTCTCTCTGCTATTTTAGACTGAAATATGGAATAAAACAATTATGATATGCATATAACTCAATATTTAAAATTAACTTAAAATATAATTGAAACACCCTTCACATACATACACAACTTTGTAGAAATTATATTAATTATGATTAACATTCTGTTTATTTTCCTAATTCCCTGCAATGCATGAAACAAGCAACCTTATAAAATTAATTAAACATGAATTAAACCTATTTAAACATGTACTAACAGTTACTAGCTGTCCTGAAGTATGACTTCGTTTTGGAGCTGTTCCCCACGTACGCTTCTTTGACTGTGTGCAATTTCTATTATAATGATAACTACATATAGGATAAAAGTATGCGAAATTTTTATAAATACTGTTGCAACATTGGTGATCATCTAACCAGCTGACTGCTGGTCGAATCTGGCCCGCGCACGTCATTTTTCGTGGCACTTCAGAGGGATGATCCTAAAAATTGCAGTTAAAAGATTATCGGAAATGGTATATTGGAAAGACCTAGGTCCGAATCACGGGAACTAGGAGGTGAAGGTTTAATAATGTTAGAACACACGCAGTGAACTGGACTCATAACCTCTTAGTTTGCTTCAGCTGTAATTGCAACCAACTCAGCAAATCAATAAAACTGACACTTCTCCTGAAAATGTATGCTGCAATTTTCAATGATACATTAGACCATTTAATTGTTTTTAAATAATATATATATATGTTAAGCCATTTTATGACTTGCGTATTATTATTATACTCGAAGAACTGTAATGTATTAATTTTTCATTTGAATGAAAAGGCTACCTCCCTAGGAGGGCGCTACTGTTAGATTATAACACTTCTTTCTTCACAGATTCTGTGAAGAAAGAAGTGTTAGAATAGTACTTCTACTAAGTACTATTCTAACACTTACATGTTAGAATAGTACTTAGTAGAAGTATACTAAGTACTATTCTAACGATAGACAAGTCTAGGAATAATTTGCTTTGATGAAAGTACAATGGCACATATATATTCATAAAAATAATACGTTGTATAGGCAACAGTGCTGGGATATTTATGATAAACTATACAGTTTGTATTTACTAATATGCTTCTACATGAAGAATGTAGAAGCAACTCAAAGTCTTCATGTGAATCGAGAGCCCATACTTCAGCTACCTTGTTTTTTCTTTTTTTTCACAAGGACCAGTTTGAAATTTATATTTGGATCATTTTTAAATATTATTTTAAAATTTAATATTATTTAATCTTTCGTGAAATTAGCTTCAGGATTGCAATGAAAGTACAGCCATTTGTGAAACTTGCCAACAGATTCAAGTGATAATTGCAGAAGTTCAATAGCTGTGTTTTTAATGGTAAATGTCGCTAGATATATATTGAAATCTTGAATCACGCCTAAGGACATATTCATATATAAAAAGAAAACAGATTTCATTTTTCACATCCTTCGTTATTGTACTGGTGGAGTTTCTCAAACCTGAACAATATTAGTACTCAAACACCGGCTTGCTTCAGAACTAGCTGGCCCGGCAAAGCACTGTTATCAAAGCACTCTTCCTGTTGTGGAGTATTTATAAGATGCAAACATTTTGTCATTCTAATCCACACACACACACATGCATGCATACACAGGGCACTGGAAGCATGCCCTGCGGTTAAAATACCACTAGCCAAGGTTACGTTCAGCGCCGAGAGCCTACTGAACAAAATCGTTAGCACCCATTCACCAACCGCTAGCAATTTTCGGTCAACTACAATACCGCGTTCAGTCACGCGCGAGCAGGACACCCACCAGCGTTGCGGAATCCCTCCAGACTTCCCGCAGGCCGATATTAATAC
Organism: Typopeltis vanoorti; assembly: GCF_054136105.1. NCBI lineage: Eukaryota > Metazoa > Arthropoda > Arachnida > Uropygi > Thelyphonidae > Typopeltis > Typopeltis vanoorti. Next base: position 93,438,898 of record NC_143566.1, read on the forward strand.
TGTCTCCTTTACAAATGTCCAGCGAACCGTAGATCGATCGATTGCCGTCCACTCTATAGTGGAAATACTGACCACTGGTCGGCAGCTGGTCTGTTGTTTCGATTAGTCGCTAGACGAACAATAGGTTTATCGCACGTGACTCAACGGACTAACCTTTCAAAAGGGTGGCCCTGTTCGTAGTTGAAGAGATGCGTCTCGGCGGCTAATATAAAGGAATTCATATTGTGGAAACAAAAGCGCCGAGTGCAGTGGGGAAGAAATGCCTTACGTTGGTCAACCGGATTCACTGCGGCCGGCCATTAAAAATTAGTTGAAGCACAATTGGATTATGCGACCTACAACGTTCTTAAACATTAGCTAGAACTTTCTGTTTCAAACCAAATGGAATCTGGGAATTTGTAACCACGTAGATCGCCTCCCATAGACAAAAATAATATTTTTGTCTATGGGAGGCGATCTACGTTTTTGTCGATTCAATAAATGAACTTCCGGACCCAGTTTGGAACGGGCTGGACTTCATTTTTGCTCAATTTACTAATAAAAATGGCCCAATTTAAACCAAAATTAAGACTCCAAAAATTAGTTCATACCTCAAATATAAAATATGAATAAAATTCGTCTGACTACAGAGGAGTTATTCATACCTATGTAGGGATGGAATAAGCAACACTAACCTTCAAGATGCTACGTGTTAAAAAGTGGGTGAGTTGAATGCGAGCATTATCTTGATGCTACTAAATCCGAACATTATCAAATAAAACAAAAGACATCGCTGTTTATTCAATGTGGATACAACACACGAAACAAAAATGTGCAAAATGTCAGCATATTTCAATTAGAGACTAAAGACATCGGATGTTAGTAAAACTGCGTAAGAAACTGCAATTTTAAGTCATCATTACTTATTTTAAAGGAAGGGTAATGTTCATCATCATCCTACGATAAACGATTCATGATAAGCTAAAGCATTCTAGCAGTCCAACGAATCCAGATTTATCAAGATGATAGATCTAATGGGAATACAACGACCACATCATGAGCGCTACATATCTTCGGTATTTGCCAACAACTGAGTCTGGTAACTTGGGGAATGTTTTTTAGAGATTGGAATTGCTTTTATCATAATCCTCGAGAGACAAACAAATACTAGTGTAAGTGTAAAATCGTTAATGACCCATAATATCCAGCCATGATCGTCTTTTCGCTCCGTAGGGTCAAAGGTTTCAAAAGCATACCACTGTAGTTCAAAGGATACTATGAAGTGTGGAGCTGTTGTTGTTTTAAAATTTAATTTTGGTTTTGTACGTCAAAAATTTCATTTCCACTTATATTTTAATTTGTTCCTATACTGGCCTTTGGAAGAGTGGAGAGTATTGAGTTCGTTTATCTGTAAATATTTTAGACATAAATACTGTACAGAAATTTAAAAAAAAATGAGACATTGGCTTAAAGTCCTTAGAGAGGATATCGACCTCTTACACAGGAATCTGAGTAAAAAGAATGTCTTGGATTGTTATTTTTCCAGTACTCCTAAAGCATGCTTCTAGAGAGGAATTTAATCACTTCTTGGGAGGATGCATTATTCTAGTGCAAGGAAGAATTGCAAAAGATAAGCAACATCGTATTTGCGTGAAGTACTAAATGGTGAAATGCAGATTGTGATTCAATCTGCATTTTACTCAATTGTGATTCAATGAGAGTTCTCCTCAATCTCGTCTTACAGCGGCATAATTGGAATCTGACATACGATAAAAACATCACCAGTTTATAAAATATTCCTATTCTGTTTATCACACATTTCTTCTGTATTAGAGGAAAAGCCAATGGATTTTGAGAGGAACTACGGACAAGGATATCATGAATCCGCACTGTACTTTTCTAAAAGTGATTAATCAAAGACCAGAGAGTGAGATGTAAAAGTCGTCGTTCATTCTATTTGGGATGCTTGAATTATAAACAAACTCCGGAGACAAAGAATAAGCAGTCTTCCTTGTTCTGGAAAAATATTTAAAAGTTTAACAAGAATCTGATAAATAACAATCCACGAAATAGTCGTATATACTGTATATTTTAAAAAAAAATTGAAAAGAGATTAATAAAGATTATTTCAAAGCCAAATGAATGTAGAAACTTCAACATTTGATCAGAAAGCTTATGAGAATACAATCCTTGGCATCGGAGTTGCCTTAACTGGCACTACTTGAAAGACACGAACGCTACACAGTCATCCGTATATATTCGCCTTTTATTAGTGCATTTCGTAAAGGTTTCACTGGCCTGACAGCTGTTTTTTATATATCTTTAACGAACCAGTGACGTATCTCTATTACAGTCTGTTTTTGAATACCATGGAGGAAACAATTCTACCATTTTAGCACACTTGTATTCGTTGAGAAAATGGGTTCGTAATGTTTATTTTACCACACTGAAATATCTTCAGACTCTAATTGCTAGTTTTCTGTGATTAAGGAAGTCCAAATCTTCCGATTTTTTTTAAGGCGAAGATGTCTAAATTAGTTTTTCCTACTATTATGTATCCATATGCTGCCAAATACTTATACAGATTCCAGCAACCATATTTAGCAGTATTTCCCTTTTAAGGCTTTATTTTTTTGCAACGTTATAGTTTTCGATATCTTGTTAACAGCACACCCACCTACATATCCCCTTCGTGCCCTGTGGCACATAAGGCTGAGATCCACCTCCTCCAATTATCCCGTCTCTTTCAACTAATTCGATCTTTCTCTCCAGCTATCCCATCTAGCACAATGCTTTCACGTTGCTATTGAGTCTCCCTTATTTTGCTTTTATGATATTTCCATATATTATTCAATCCTCAATCAGTGTTTACTTTTGTCAATATTTGGGTATTATCCTTGTCAATCATACATATCTAGTTTTGATATCATTTGTTCAATTTAAAAGGTTTTGTTTTATTCAGCTGTCTTACACAATGCTTCCGATTTTGTTTGTATATCAAAATGTTTTGACGATAGGAATACTTTGCAATTTGCATACTCTATACTTCCAACTGTGATGTGAAATTCCGTCGTATGACTGACCCTTATACTTGCATCCTTTTGATAATTTAAATCTAATCACTGACTATACTGGAAAGTGATTCAAACATTATACCACCGTATCTCACACCACTCCTTATGCCAAACTCTGCCGATGGTGTTTGATGAATAATACCTTTTACTTTGTTTATCCATTTTTATTATCATCCCCACCTACAACGAACATTATCTTTCGATTCTGATAATACTAAGATAACTTATTAACAGTTACTTCGATGTGATATACGCGATGTTTTTAAAAATTCGATTATACAGTCGAGTTTTACTATATATATATATTCAAAAAACAGAAACAAAGATCTCGGGAACTTTACCTTCGCCAAGGTGTATAAGAGAGGCAGGGCGATCGTAAAGAGGTCGACGAACGTTGCGGCGTCTCTACTTGACCTCAAATACCTGAGAGTGCAAAATGGTTGATGGTTTTGTCTCCCGGAGAGCGGCACCATATGGCAGTGATTTAACAGTCCTGAGACATAACTGACACCCCAAGTAAATCACTGCCAGTCGCGTGAATGGTGCTTCATCTGTACCCTCACTACATACCAAACACCAGCGAGTCATCTTTACGCATAGTTCTCTAGAAATTATCGCCAACTATGAAGTACTAACGAATACATTGTGTTTAAGATGTAAATGTCCTTTGTTATGCGCCGACACAAGAGAAAAGAAGCAAACAGTAAAGCATATACAAAAAAAAAAAATAAATAATAATAAATAAATAAATAATAATAATAATTACTAATACGCCAGTTTTCCTCGTGGCTGCTCTCTCTGTCTTTCTCATTTTTCTCCCCAAAAACATTTAACAAGGACTCATTAAAACTTCCAAGTATAAAAATAAGTTTTGGAAAGCTATAATAATCTGTATGCTATTCTTATCATAATACACCCTGTGTCAAAAAAGAAACCGAACTTTTCGAAAATAGAAGAAACTAGTGGCGCCACCTGTTGTGTCTTTTTGTTGTCGAACGCGGCAACCTTCATTAGTGTTGTGTCAACTGTTTATGACATTTGTTTCATTAGAAGCTGAGTTATAGTAGCAAGAGTGACAGTGTGTTTTGAAGAACGGTCGGAAAATAAGTTTCAAACAGATAGCTGCGATTGACTTTTGTGTTAAACTTGGTAAAAGTTTTACAGAAACGCATCAAATGCTTCAAAAAGCATACGGTGATGAATGCTCATCCCGTACTCAAGTTTACGAGTGGTTTAAGCGATTTCAAAGTGGTCATGAGATGCTTGAGGACGACGAAAATCAGGACCGTCCAAAATCTGGACTGAGCGAAGTTAACATCCAAAAAATGCGTGATTTCATCAAAGAAATCGGTATAGAAAACCCGAAATCGTCCGTAAAATTGATTGAAGGTGAATTGGGGATTCCAAAATCAACTGTGCACAACATTTTGACCGAGAGTTTGGGCCTTCATAAATTGAATTTGCGATTTGTTCCCCACAAGTTGACCGACGACCAAAAAATGTATCGAATTGAATTGACATGAGTCCTTACGAGCAGGTTTAATGACGGACCTCATTAAAACTGCTCGTAAGGACTCAAACTTCCTTGAAAAGATCGTTACTGGTGACGAAACGTGGTGTTTTGAGTATAAGCCCGAAACTAAGCCTCAGAGTGCTGAGTGGAGACCACCAAAAGAGGGGCATCCGAAAAAAAAGTCGCTTAGAGAAGTCAAAAGAAAAGACAATGCTGATTTGTTTCTACGATTCCAAGAGCATAATCCACAAAGAATTCGTTCAACGTGCCAAACGGTCAATAGTGAGTTTTATCTGGAGGTTTTGAAGCGATTGATAGCGAGAATTCGTTGCGTACGGCATGAATATCGTGACGACCGACCGTTCATCAAAACACACGGTCACTCTTGGCACTATAACTCGGCTTCTAATGAAACAAATGTCATAAACAGTTGACACACCACTAATGAAGGTTGCCGCTTTCGACAAAAAAAAGGTACAACAAAAAAAAGGTACAACACGTGGCGCCAACAGTTTCTTCTATTTTCGAAAAGTTCGGTTTCTTTTTGGACAGAGGATGTATATCTCTTGGACAGTTGCTAAGTTTTGTGTGGAATTCTTTGGAAAAAACAGTCCATAATATTCATTCAAATATTCTTTGACAATAAGATCTGAATTCAAACAACCAGGATTCAAATCCTGTGAAGAACACGAAGAATAATTTCTAGCTCATTTCGACAGGATCTGATGTCTCAGGAGAGGTAGCAGGAATTTTTCTCCAAGAAACTAAGATTATTCCACTGCAAGAAACCATGCAGTTGGCAGACATACCAGTGACGTTGGCAGTATAAAATGAACGTTGCATCAGCATTAGTTTTAAATAGCAAATGAACTAACTATATACTAAACACAGGACATCGAATATCGCTTTTATCATATGCCAGAAAAGGACAAGATCCATCTATATATGGACGTGTATCTCTGATTCGTTCATTTTGCACCAGTAAGTGGTTAGGATAACGATTTGGACAGCGAGAAAAAACTGTCAGTATTTCTTTTGAATGCTTATAAACTATAGTTTCTGGGAAGTACAAATGAAAGAGTTATTCCAGAAAGATGCCAGAGATAAATGAAAATTAAAGTCCTTGTTAACCTTCATCATAAGTTTTAGTCCACTTCGCAACACAGTAGTTACACCACATGAGTGGAGAAATCATGAATACAAACTGGAGGACAATGTACGTGGAAGTATCTGTAGAAAAGACAAATCGGAAGATACTGTACAAGGGTACATTTATTGCGTACCTCTTAGTATACATTCTTAGTCATATTGAACAATGAAAGACGAAGTGATATTTGCCTGTGAACCAAATTCATAAACCGTAATGACAATTTTATCGCTCTTTATACCAAATTTCATTAAAATTAGCTCCCACAGTGCAGTATCTATTAAATATTAAAGTTATCGAAAAGAAAGGACAAATAGGTGCATCGTTGATTATGAACTGCATCTATCTTCCCCCCCCCCCCAAAAAAAGGGTCGAAAAGTATTTAGATTGTAACCGATCCAAGAATAATCTCAACTTTTCTGAATAAATCAAGAATTGTTAGATACAAATAAAACTATATCAAATGTCAGCTTTATCATTCTTCTCCTGTTTTCTAATATTATTTGTACTGGAAAATATTTAAATACAAAATTAGTTAAGTTCATTAACTATCTGCAAGCAGAACCGAAAATTGGGAAGGCAAAATGGTTATATAACATCCCTCCATGCTTTTCACAATACGTAAATTGCTCTATTCCAACAACAACGCCATCTATGGATGAAACGGAGAGCTGCCATACAGTTTATAATTCAGATACAACTCAAGTAAGTTAAAACCATAGAAGTGTAAGTGGGGGGGGGAGATGAATAAAATAATCGTAGAAACTCCTAGTCACAGTATATTAAGCTGCATAATGACAACAGCAAAAACAACATTTCTAGAACCATATATATTACTTATGCCATTCCATCTTAATACGGAAGTTACGTACCCAATTTGCTTTTTTTTTTTAATTCAATAATAGAATATTGGCAGGTTTTGACAATAGTGCAGTTTTACGCCACCAGGTTGGAATCATTGAAGAAATATTGCAGAATGGGAGGAAAAACAAATCCCCATCTAACTAGCGAAGACAAGAAAGTGTCCTGTGCTCAATAAATAAATAAATAAATAAAAATAATTTTCAAAACGCGTCAAGTTAAACGCAATGCCCTTTTTATTACCATCCCATTCAAACCATTAATATTTATTTTGTTATATTCCTATATATTTATTAATAATTGCGACGATCGTGTGGACTTTTAGCAGTAAGTTCAAGTCTATCAGAAGGACTCACGAGTTGGGAAAAAAAACATCGTTTCGATTCACTTCCAAAACAGGTAACAACAACAAGCAGATTCAGATTAAAATAAAGTGTTCGCGATCAAGCAAGTTACAGCAGAATTGTCGAGATTTTAGAATGCTTTGAAGCCTGCGAAATGAAACTATAATTCGCCTATCTTGTGGAACATTCAACTGTCATAATGTGTCATTCCAAGTTTGATTATTTAGAGAAGGTATGGAGGAATTTCCAACACTTGTTTTTATTGCAAACCACTTTTCCCCTTAAGGGTAGTTGTGGATATTTTTTTTTTTTTTCTCATTCGTTCTTCATATGCGATCTCTCGTAAAATACACAGTACATGGAAGCGTTTAAAAGAACGCACACGATTATAATCGCGTGACACAGCTAGCAGTCACGTGACCCACATAAAAGATTTCCTTTATTCGACTTCATACTGAGAGGCTGTTTAGAATTCCACTTATGGACAGTAAACGCGCCCGTTCTCTTTGGACTGGAGCACCCCACAATCGGAATTAAAAACGCAGCAAGAAACATGTAACTAGATGGTAAGGTTTTGGTGTGTGTGTGTGTGTCTTTGCTTTTGTTTAGACGTAGCAGCGAATAAAACGAAATTGTGAATTCCAAGAGGCAAACGAGGCGTAGAACGCACTTATTTAATGAGATTTCGTGCGAAAATTTATTGCGACTTTTTTTTTTTTTCTTTCTATCTTTCTTATTTCCTTGCTAGTGCAGCGTCCATAACAATTAAGTGTTTTCCCACAATTTGGAGATATTCGCAGAGAGAAAAAACGCCAAAAACGAACACCGTACTGTAACAATTGGAACCTAGTTTCACAACAGACTCTTACATACTGACATAAAATAGAAGCATAAATAAATTAAATAAATTCAGATTTCCGAATAATGAACACTCATTACTTTTAAGATTATTTTTTAAAATATACCCACCAGTTTAATTTTCCTTTCTTTGTATAACATTTCAAGAAAATTAAAAAAATAGTATTTTTCGAATTCTATTCTAGACAGGATTCGAATTTTGATTTATCACTGGCGCTGGAGATAACACGACACTAGACCAGAAGCTAATTTTTCATTTATTTTTCTATCTTTCTATTTTTTTATTATTAATTTTAAACATATCTATTATAACATATGCTAATAATTTTTTATGAATAAATATTTCGGTACTTATGAGAAGAATATCACTCCAGAATTGATTAATAAGGTGGGAATCGGAAAGTGTGATAATATTGAGCTCATGGGACAATTCTTAAGCTCATAGGACAACTGCTCGCTGTACAAAATGATATTTAATATCAATGTGTAACGTCAGCATTCTTTATCAAAAATCAGATGATAAAATGAAACTTTATGAAAAATCAGGGTTTTTTTCTCCCGGAAACTCGGGTTTTTCATCCCGCATACAAGTCGGCCCTTCACACACAATTTATAGACAAAAAATACTAGCGGTGGTGGTGGTGGTTGGCGGTAGATGGCGTTGATGTAGATGATTGGCGGTAAAAGCTCTGTGTAATAGTGGAGACAGAGGGTTGTGCAGTTGGTGTCCTCCTGCGATGAGTCTTCGGACTCCTTGGAGGTGTCACGGATAATAATAATAATAATAATAATAAATAATTTTATATTTGATTTCCAAATATGATGATGTGTATATGGAACTGCAGACAGCTTTACTGGTATTAGTATAGCTTAATTTTTAAGTGGTGGTATACCAAACCATTGACAGTTAATTGTAGTTTGCAGCTATTATACACTGGACAAGCAATCTTGGTAAAAAAAAAAGTTCAAAGATTAAGTTATTTGTTTAAAACATTAATCTTAGTATAACACACTTTATTAATAATATCGTATTGTTGTAACCGGGCACATACAATGAGTACTCTGGTACAATATATGCAAGCAGAACCTACCGTTGCCATGGAAATCTGAAAGAATAATATCTGTCAGGCAATCAAAGGTCCTAGATGACCGAGTTCTAGACAACCGGCTGTGGATTCGAATCGTATGACATGGATATTGTCACAGCAGGATTCGAAATTCAACTATTTCATATTATCGAGGTACTCGAGCAGTATCATTTTCTGCTGTATATCATTATACTGCTGAAATGATACTCACCCACCCCACTCATCAATATGAGGGATGTTATGCAGTTTAAATTGTGTCGCTTACTTCGAAACGGATATGGTATATGTATATGTAAAAAAAAAGGGAAAAAAAAGTGTGTATACTGTCATCAGTGAAATATTATTATTATTATCTGAGACCTCCATGGAGTTAAGGACTCATCGAGGAAGGCTGTAAATTACCCAACCCAGCTATCATACCTACCCTTGAATTCATTCACACTAGATGCACTCACTACCCCTAAGGGCAAATTATTCCACTTACTCACTGCTCTCTGGGAGAAAAACCCAGATCTTACCTCTTTCTTGACTGAGAACAACCTTAACTTCCATGGATGCCCCCGTGTTCTCTCCCCGCCTTCCATATAGCGAAAACTTTCATCATTTGAAATGCTATTCACCCATTCAAAATTTTATAGACCTATCATATCACCCCTCTTTCTCCTGTTAACCAGAGTCTGCAATCCACATACTCACAATCTGTCTTCATAATCTAAATCCCATAATCCGGATATAATCTTTATAACTCTTCTTTGCACCCTTTCCACAGCTTCTTTATCCTCTTGGAACCCGGGAGACCAAATCTGAGCACAGTAATCCAAGTGTGGTCTTATCAAAGCCTTATAAAGAGGCAAAATTACTTCCTTATCCTTACATGTCAAGGTTCGTTTCAACATAGCAATTATCCTCAGAGTTGTATTTGCAACTTTTGCTATGTGACCTTTGAACTTTAAATTCCTTGGTGTCTTGTGGATAAGAATTTATCCACAAGACACCAAGATCCCTTGTCTCTTCAGTTTCTTGTAGCATAAACCCGCTAATATAATATGCCACTGGAACTCTAATCACGACAAAGTGCATAACTTTACACTTACTACCATTAAACTGACAGCCATTTTCGTTTGCCCAGATTTCCAGTCTATTCAAATCATTTTGTAATTGCTGAATATGAGTAGCATCCCTGATTGCCCTGCCTATCTTCGCATCATCAAACAATCGCAAATCTGGTGATAGATCCTACTTGATATCATTAATGTACAGATTGAACAATAATGGCCCAAGGACTGAACCCTGAGGTACACCACTGGTTACCTTAAATCTGGCAGATTCACACCCACTGTACACCACTTTTTGATATCTGTCTGTCAACCATCCCCTGATCAAAGTTAATAGATTATATTCCAATCCCATATTCTCCAGTTTACGCAATAGCCTATCGTGTGGTATCCTATCCAATGCCTTAGAAAAATCCAACATTATCATAGTGTATCCATTCCCTTTATCCAACTCGACTGTAACATTGTTATAAAATATGAGCAAATTGCTAAAACATGACCTTCCTTTACTAAACCCATGCTGTTCCCTGCAGAGTATAGAATGCTTGTCTATCCATTTCTGTATGAGAGTTCTTACCAACTTTTCTAAAATCTTCACTACCACACTAGAGATCCTAATAGGTCGGTAGTTAGACACATAAGTTTTTGCACCACCCTTGTGCAATGGAACTATCATACATTCCTTCCATTCCTGTGGTATCATTCCTGACTTGAGATTCAAGTTATATAAATGTGTGAAAGGCCTAACCATTTCAGCTGAACATTTCTTTAGCAAACGGGCTGATATTCCATCTGTCCCTATTAACAAATTCTTATCCAGGTTATGCAAGAGCTCTTCAACCTCATTTTCTGTTGAACCTCTAACTCTTCATCCAATGTAGCAGTAGCACTGTACACCATGGTACATATACTTGGTTGATATACCTTAGCAAAGTGAGCACTTATTAACTGAACAATCTCCTTAGCTTCCGACACCCATGTCATCTGCATTCAATAAAGTTATTCTTCCACATTCATTCTTTCTTTCTTTTGCTTGCGGCATAACGCAAAATTCTTTTGGATTGCCTTTAGCTTGCATGGCCAATTTCTTTTCATACTCCGTTTTAGCTTTTTTCACAATGCTCGTTACTTTTCTGGCCTGAGCTTTATATATTTCATAACTCCTCTCACTCTTATTCTCACGATATTCTTTCCACATCATCTTCTCGTGGATCTCTTGTTTAAGAAGGCTGCACATCCATTTCACTCCCAACCTATTTATTCTTCGAACACTGGGGATACATTGAGATACCGCCTCATTTAAGCACTTTTTCAAAGATTCCCATGCATTGCTGACATTTTTTTCCATTCAGTAACTGATACCATGGGACCAAAGATAGTATTCTTCTAAGTCGATCACAATTTCCAGCTTTGTAGTTCAGCATGTAGCCTGTTTTAATCGGAGCTTCAAAACAAGTAGATTTCACAAGAAAGAACAGCATGATCACTGTCACCAATTGGTGGTAAAATAGCCATATTCTTGACAGAGATCCCTTCTGACGGTATGAGCAAATCCAATACTCTTTGACCTCGAGTTCCTTCTTTTACATGCTGCTTGAGAAAGTTGTCTCGTAACAATTCAATAAGTTCCTGTTCTTTCTTATCATGAGATTTCTCTTCTACCCAATCAATGTTTGAAAAATTAAAGTCACCCATAATGATTATTCGCTTGGTACCCATAAGACTAAATTGGCAATGCATTTCTTCGTCCCCTACAACTGATCCGCCAGGTCTGTAGCAACACCCCACCATATATTTCATTCTGTTAACCCCCACTTCACACCAGATAGACTCAAACTCATTGCTAGATGGGACATTTTTGTTACCATCATTGTTTTCTTGTATTTCTAGCCTAACTGGACTTCCTAAAAATAGTATATCCGTTACACTCGATCCAACTTACCATATCTGATTCTGATAGCCAGATTTCACTAATGCCAAACATCGTATTCAATAAAGCAACAAACTCAACCCTTTTGTTTCTAATGCTCCTGGCATTTGTGTATAGACATAATAAATTACGACCTAGCCTATTCTTATAATTAGCTATGCAATCTATTTGGTCTTGTTCTAGAATTTTCTCTTTTCCCTCCCCAGACATACTTAAAAGGTCCGAACCCAAAGCATATTTTTCCACCATGTTCAAAGGCATTCATATCTTTATCACGTTTGTATACCATAGCTGAACTTTCACACACATTTTACAATCCCTCTCTTGATGATCTAGTTTCCCTGACTCTCTGCATTAGGTCTCATACCGAGAAGTAATTTCTCCAGGTTTCTGATGCCAAATGAATTCAAGTGCAGGCCATCATCCTTATACAAATTTTTTCTGTCATCACACACACTCGACACATCTAAAATCTGACATCCGTATCTTCTACATAGCCTGCGCGTGAAATCGTTTGCTATCATCGCCCTCCTTCTTAACTCAGTACTATCATATCTAGATAGTAATCCTACAATTTTTACCCTTTCACATTTCTTTCTCGCTTCTTTCAACAGACCTTTCATATCTTCTCTCATACTATGTTTGTCGCCACTTAAATTATCAGTACCTACCAGAACTACCATTTCTTTTACATTTATTTTTTGGTTTTCGATTACGTTTGTAATATTTTTAATTTTCGCTCCCGAGAAACTAGAAGTGGTGACTCCCTCGGAAAGAGCAAATTTTAAAATTGAGTCACTATACCGTATTACCTTTTTTTTTCTTAGATATTAACTGACTTACCTTGTTGTTATTAATATTTTGATTTCCACGTTCAGTATTTTCCTGCCTGTTCTTGTTCTCATCCTTTTTCTTATCCTGTCGAAGTTTAGATAAACGTTTTTCCACCTTTCCCAATTCCCTGGTCGGTTTCCAAATAATTTCTTTTACCCAAGCTATTTCTAATGTCAATGTATCCTCAGATAAATTATTATCATCACTGCAGCAGTGCTTTTGTTCAGGACAAACACTCTCCTCAGTAGCAACAACTTTAGCTTGTTCTAGAATTAACTATAAACAATGTATTGTCACTCAGAGAAGATCCTTGATGTATATAAAGAAAAGGATACGCCACAGAAAATTTTTTTCACCTTGATTTGGTAGGGAAGTCTGAAGATAAAAAGTTCTCAAAGCAAATAATATAAGATCAGATGTTGTTGTTTAGAAGATTCCTAACGTATTATCACATCAAATACCATGGAAAGGAGGTGATCAGTTTCGGTTCCTCTGAATCATTCCCTGGCATGTATCCAGAGGATTGACGTAGGCAGGAAATGGAAGAATAAACATTGGCGAGGACTGATTCGAAGTAGTGAAAAAGATAGCTGTTGGTAAACTTCATTTTTAAACGAAGATCAAAATGAGAACAGCTTATAGAGAATATTTTGGTAGCAATAGTTTAGGAACAAGACAAAATAATAGCTAACTTCAAAACTTTTAAGTTGATATTAAGGAAAAATGGAATTAAAAAACAGACAAAACTGAGTGGACGTCTGCTCTCCAAGTAATAGATCAGGTTCAAATCCATTGCAGATGTGTTTGTGAATGCCTTTAGGCGGAAGAACAAATTTCATGGCTCTATGATCCTGCTTACTGGAAGCTTGAAGTGTCTTCTGAAGAAAGTTTTTGGACTCCAAAACAGGAATTCCAGACTATTTAATGATTAGACCATCCACTTTACTATCGTACCAAAGGTGAAATTCAAATTAAAAAAAGAACTTTTGGGATTCAGGCTGAAAATAGGGAAGTCTTCTTCCCTAATTTCATCAGATTCTTCTAATGACACCAAGATTGTATTTACTTAAAACATCACGTTGTACTGAAGAATCCTCCTTTCCAACCAGAATCATTCTTGAGAAGCTCATGAATATCAGTTGAATTGAGATATTCAACTGATATTCATTTTTGTGGTATTCCGTCGGGAAAATACTTTTTTCAATAAGTTCTTATAACCTGCTTGAGCAAGTAAAAACAGCTACAATTCATCTATTGGAGTCATAAATCTTTTTTTTTTTCTTCTTTTTCATTTCCATGATATTCAATTTCTGTAATATAGACGCTCATCCAACTATGTCGTCTGAAACAGACCATCTTCCCCACTTGATGTCTTTAGAGGGGGGGGGGGGGAGAGGCTCTAGATTCCTCGTAATACTTGTGCCGCAAGCTTGTTCCTTGAGGTACGCATACTATCTGATCAAAGTAACTTTAATTCTTACCAATTTATTTATAGAATACACATTATTGTGTCTCAGCCAGAATATAGGCCAAAATATTATTACCAATGTCATCTTTATACAAATTAAGATTACTAAGTGGTTTGTTTATAAACATCACATTGTTTTGATTTACAAATGAGGAAAAAAACGTATTAGCCCACGGAGTAAGTTATTTATAAATTCAGCACTGTGCATGTGTATCATTGCCTATAAAAATGGCACCGTTTATAGTACAAATGAAATCGCATTGATATCTTTGGTTTCCTAAATTCGTTTCCAATTTTTTTTATGCGACTCCAAGTCTTTTTAATTATTCACTTTTATTTAATTTTTAGTAAAAAAGAGATCAAACATGGAAATTTTTCAAGTCACTTCAGAATTCTAATAAGCGGGGGTATGGCCTTGCACTATACAATGAAATTCATCTCTCTTTTAAATCTTTACGAAAGAAATTCAGTTAGGAACGAATACTCGTCTACTTGTCAGTATGGTGGGACATCATAAATAGTTATTGACACTGCTTCCTGTTAAAAAGAAAAGAGTTCTGATTTGGAATTACAGTCGAATTAATTAAGGCAATGGGTTAATTACGTGTGTTCTTTGGACCAGTTTGTCTGTTTTGTAGGATGAAAAATTCGAGTTTGTATAAGACTCACTTTCTTCAACTCAAAAACCCTTATAAAGGTTCTTCGCATTCAACGCAGGATTCGAATTCTGTTCTTTCCAACCTCAGGACATTGTCGTTACTGACTAAGGGAGCTGAGAAAGAATGAAAGATGTAACAGGGCAGTGAATCCTGATCGACTTGAAGCGATACAGGAAACCTTTCAACGTAGTTCGAAAATTCATTTGTCGGCTATTCACAAACTGTACATTCCATGATCTATCGTACATGATGTTATGAACAACATACTGCAGCCCAGCGCTTTCAACATTCAGTATAGAGGTTACTAACAAGTGATAAACCTCACCAAATAAAAGTACATGTTGGTGAGATCATCGCAGACAGATGACGGCATTGCCTTCTCTGACCAAAATTTGAATATGTCGCAAAATTATACGGTTCTAAAGATACTACAGGGATTCTTTATTCAGCATGTGTTGAAGCCACGGTGCATTATATTAACACAGTGAAAGCCCATCGTAACGCGCAATTTCCAGAAAGACAGATAAAGGGAAGGGGGTCCTCCATTTGATCTCTTTTCGTTGGGGGATACATCAAGGACGACCATAACGCAGGTGAAGGAAACCGATGAACTGTGTTGGCGAAGGACTGCTTCTGGCGATTTCGCCATACCAACTATGATACAAAACACCTGGCATGAGATCGCGTATATCCACTTGATACTTATCGGACTAATAAGGTGCGTAAATGTAATCTACTATAAGCCGCTAAGGTCAGTCAAGTTTTCGCATTTGTGAGTGAAGACCCTGTTTACTGCATATTAATTTGTTTATGTTTATGTTTCAGTTATTGTGCATGGTTGGTTTACTTAACTGTGTATCCTAACGTTTATTTTATCAATCTGTTTTCGGCACTACTCATACTATTATACAGTGATAATAATACTAATTCTATGTTCTATAGTGTAGTTCTAGTATACTTTATCTACATAACTATTAAATCAATTTTGTTTCTATCATCATCGTACTTATAACAATTCTGAAAATATCACCAAATGCTTTGTTAGAAGACTTCTTTTTTTGGAAACAAACTCATGCCACGAAGACAGATCAAGTCTGAATTATTAAAAATGCTGTTCTTTGTTTTACCTGAAACTATCATCGCACAAAAAGTGTCATATGTAAAAGGTGTGGCCTGTAACAACTAAGTTTGCTTTCGGTTGTATAAAGTGTGTTGTGACCTGCGTCTCGCAGTCTGCAAGACAGACGTAGAAAATCTGATTAACTGTTTGACCATTGGACAAATGTGCCAACAGCAGGATATAATTAAATTGGAAAAGTTGATAATGCAGTTTGTAATGTTAGCCTTCGATATTCAGGTCACTTTGTACACTGCAAATCTCTCCCTCCCTTTTATTTGACATTCATAATAAATGCAACAGCCTTATATATTATTGAGTAGATCTGATATAAATGCGAATATTAGCTGTTATTTTTACGAACTTGCTCGTAAAGTTAAAAAAAACGCAAATATATTAACGTAAGAAATTTAGTTTATATAACAGAAATGATTAAAAATGTTCTGTAATAGTACATAAGTAAACGTATTTGAAAGTTGCTCCGAAAAAACAAATCACAGAATATTTATATTAGGAAACCAATTTATTTTAATAAAGATAGTTTTCGATATGACTATTATTTCATAATTACTACTAGCGCCACCAGTTCACGTGTGAGTTGACAGAAACTTCTAACGATATAAATGTTCATATTTCATTAATAATTATTTCTTTTATGTCTTTTGGTCAGAATCAAACGAGGAAATGGTAATCAAAATAGTCATTCTTTGATTTAATGACATAAAGCTCGGTTACATGTTATTTTGAAAATAATCACATGAATAAAGAGGAAAGACGGGAGAAAAAAGATAAAATAATGCTGGAGGCTTAATTGACTTTGCAATAAAGTAATTAAAAATTAGTTTAGAGCCTATAAACCCTCAAAAACTTCATTATAAAACTAAGCATAGTGCGATGAAAATGCCATTTTTTAAAGCTCGTGATATATTTTTCCCCTTGACATTGACAGACATAATATACTGTCCTCACAGCCATGGTTGCATCACTGGGTATTCCAAACAATACCTATTTTCAGAATTTCGAAAAAGTTTTTCGAAACAGCATTCCAAAATCTGCATCAATATGTATTTTACAGTATGTAAAATAATGAATATTCGGCTTAAGTCACTTATGCCATTTTGAACTATATATTTGATAATGATTCTAGATGATATAGAATCTATGATGGCGAACCTTTTTACCCAGGTGTGTCAAACATCTTTTTTTTTTTTTAAATATTGACGTTGTTGATGTGCCACTTGCATATATGCATTATAGATTTAACTACTTAATCATAGATAGTCACTTATACATATCATATTAGGCTATTTATTTAATAGGACATTGATATACAAGCTATGAATTCATATTATACAATTAATTTAATAAACTGAAATTATTGAAATTAGTTTTTTCATCAGAATACCAATATTTTTCAACATCCAAGGTGTGTCACCTGAAACCCTCAAGTGTGTCAGTGCTGACACGCGTGTCATAGGTTCGCCATCACTGAATAGATCTTAAACAAGAAACTACTTTACAAGTGATAGATTTCTAAAAGGTGCGTTAGAGTTTATTATTAGCAGAAAAATGATGGGTGGAGGGATAGAAGTATCTTCATTTCCTCTGTCCATAATTAATCAATATCTTCACTATTTTTCACAACTACTTGATTCCGCAAACAAACTTGCTATTTCCTTTCTGTTTCAGTAATTTTAACTTTCAACTTCTTTGAGCCAGTTGAAAATATATTTCAGTTCAAAGTTCATTTCAGTTTATCCCAAAGTATTTCTCAATGGATTCAAACTTTGCCTGATATCGTGCATATATCATCCATTTTACAGTTCGTAAAATAGTTTTTTTTTTTTTTTAAATACTAGCGGATGAATCCATTTGGGCAAGAATGGGCATAGTTGATAGTGCATTATATGGTCCAAAGGTTGAAGGAAAGTTCCTCCATTTAGAAGAAACTTCAGCTTTGTGATACATGTGACATTAGATGTTGTCAACAAAAGGAAGATTTGCTGTTTCGCGTTTTTCATTAAATTTTTCCATTTCCGCTTGGAATAATTACATGCCATCTAAGTGTTACTGTTAAATTAGCACTTGACACTACAAGCAACAAAGTTATACTCTTAAATGTAAATCAGACTATGAAATTTCAAGTACGGTATTCGCCGTGTCTTCTTGAACAGGAGAAATGCAGACATCATTAGTTAAATTAATCACCAGATTAAATGCTGACTCGTTCAGTTTGATTAACGAGGTGGTGGCCAAAGTATTTTGGTGATTGTACCGTTTATGCTACCTGTGGTGTTCAGTTACAATTAACATTCACTTGGCTCGTATTTAAGATAAATATAACTGCAAAGGAAAAACAAAGAAATGCACGAAAGTTAGTATAGAATTAACAGTCGTAGCAAAATTAGGTTCACAGAAAGTAGATGTTACTTGATCATAAAAAAATCACTGAATCCAGTACAAAAGAAAGAAGATGATGAAACGATTCCAGTCTCAGTTATTCAAGGGAGATGGTTATAGGCAAAGATTTCACTGCGTATAAATAACCAGTCAGATGAAGCAAGACTCCATTGGAAAGGCCCCCTAAGGCTTTCTTTGGAACAAAGTCGCATACTGTTTCTCCTCCTGTAAGTAAAAGGAATGTCACATTACTGGGATTATTGGAAGACTAGCAATTGGCCAAAATCTTCAGCAAAAAGGTGGGAGGAAGGTGTAGTAACATTCGGATGATGAAGATTACATTCAACAGATGTCCACTTTGGCATCTGTTCCTGGCGCTACCTTGCAGAAAGGTTTTAAATGCCTAAATGCATATATTCGTCAAAAACAGCGCTATGAAAAATAAATTCACTGAAAGATTACTTGTCTATACAAAGAGTAACGGGTACAGAAACATAGCGCCACGCATCATTCCATCAGACAGTATAGTTTATCAAAAAAAAAAAAAAATCAAGTCTCTATACTTTTTTTTCATCAGATCCAGAGAGTGTACATCATTAGCATAATTAGAGATTTTTAAGGATAGATTGATGCTTAAATTTAACTTTTGCACTATTACCTGCAAATATGCTTGAAACTCGTACACAAGCATAACATTAAAATAAACTTCAGAATATCGGTGTATGCACAGTTCATCCTTTTGGTAACGATTTTTAGCACAGATATATATTGTATATTCTTCTTAATTTAAAGATGTACAGTACACGTCATGCTAAAATATGCAGGCTGTATAAATCTTATTAACTCCTCTTCAGTTGGAGGTTAGTACTCACCAGAAGATAGGTAATAACTCATTTGAAATGGAAATGTATGACACCCCTTCGAAGAAAAAATTCAGATCACAGCCTTCAGCGGGGAGGTAATGATCACACAATTTCTGGGTCTCACAGAGACCATCCTCGAACATCAAGCAAAGTATAGAGCGAGATGCTGTGTGATAAGCAGTCAGTTTGGAGAAAATGCTGGAAAGGTGAAACTGTGGAGACGTAAATGTAACAGTTTGAGATCCTACAGCATCTTCCGCAGTCCGGTGTGACTTCGTCTAGCTAGTTAGAATAATAACCAAACAACTACATAGCCTTTATACAAAGACTATGCCGGTTCAGAATTATATAAATATGCAGGAACAGTCGTAATGTTCAAATAAAGACTCTTATTATTCTTAAATAAAATCTATTCAACAAATAACCCATCAATAGAATTGAAAAAGGTAATAGTGATCCCTATCTTTAAAAAAAAAAGGTAGAGATGACCCTAAAAACTATAGAGGTACAAGTATTATAAATTCCTGTCATGAAATATATAGCAGAATTTTAAATAACAAAGTAATAAAATATTTCGAAGGCTTTATTTTAGAAGTACAGAATGGATTTAGAAAAGGACGATCATGTATAGACCCGGCCTTTTGCCTAAAAGTAATAATAGAGAAAAGAAGAGAATACAATTCAGAAACACATATTACATTTATTGACTTTGAAAAAGCATTTGATCAAATTAAAATAAGCATTTTATTTAACGTATTAAAAGAAAGACAAATACCAGATAATATTCTAAAGGCTATCATAAGTACATAGGAAAATAATCAAATACAAATAAGATTAAATTATGAACTATCATGTACGAGAGAGCGAAACCAAGGAGCCCGACAGAGATGTCCCCTCTCAGCAACTCTTTTCAATATTTATCTGAATGAAATAATAATAAAATGGAATAAAAATTTCCATCAAGGTATTAAACTTTCTCCTACAGTGAACTTAACACTCTCCTTTTTTGCTGATGACCAAATAATAATTACAAATTCTGAAGATAACTTGAAAGATATTTTAAATTTAAATGAAAGAGCCAAAGATTATGGTATGATAATATCAATAGAAAAATAAAAAATAAGAACTAACATAGTAATAGGTAACAAGATTTTAGAACAAGTGAATTCATTTAACTACCTAGGATGTATGATTACATATGACAATTAAAAAAAAAAAAAGATATAAACTTAAAAATTGCGAAATATTTGAAAATAATAGGTGTAGTTAACTCTATATTTAAATCTAACCTAGTTGATAAAGAAACCAGACTAAAAGTATACATTAGTCCTGGCCAGTCCTATTGTATGTATTATATTGGAAGTGAAATCTGGACAATAAAACAAAAAGAGAAACAAAGATTAATAACTGAAATGAAGTTTATGAGAAAAACTGTAAAATACACTCTATTCGATTACAAAAGAAATGAAATTGTGAAATAATTAAACGAGGAATTAGTAATAGAAAAAAATAAACATAAATGGATGGAACACGTTGAAAGAATGAAAACAGAAAGATTACCAAAACAAGCCTTAAATTACAAGCCATTAGGAAAAGAAAACAGGGACGTCCTCTATAGGGATATACTAAGTTACTACGTTGCTAAAGTATTGGTGCACTCTGGAGAACATGATGCAAGAGCTTAAACAACTGAAAGTACTAATCACAGTGATATTTAAACCACAAAAGTTTGATTTTATACTGGAAACGGGTGGCGCGATAAACCTCACTATAGTCTGTTTTCAATGAATCGGAGAACTCGCACCTGGTGACAATCTAGCGAAACGCAACAAGCAGGAATACAGTGTCCCAACTGAGTGTGACTTCGAAATTAGTCTATTAGATCTTATTGATGTTAATAGGATATTAGGGAGTTGTATTCTACATTCTGGATAACACCACATTTGTGATGTTGTACAACCAGAAGCAAACCATTCCAACAAGATAATGTTTGCTGTCAATCGTCCTACTATGGTTTGGTTTGAGGATTACATATACCTCTAATGCAGTGCTTCCCAAAGTTATGGATGTCAAGGTCCTCCTGGAAAAATTTAAATATTTCACGCCCCCATCGAAAAAAAAAAAAAACGCAATACAGACATATATTATAATATTTATTGTATTTATATTCAAAGCAAAACATACACACCAAATATTGCAAAAATCAAATGCAAATATTGACATTCTTAGCATCTTACATACACATTTGACATGGCACATTTAGTCTTAAAACATTTTTTTTTCCCACTTCTAGGTGAATGCAATGGTTTAATATAGTTTTACTAGTATACAGCATAACTAGTATGTCACTTAGAACTTTATTATTAAAAAAAATAATAATAACAGTAAGTGTTAGCCTGCGGCTTATCTGTTCGATACTCCATCGTCACTAACTCGACTAATTTTAATTTTAGTATGCATATAATAAATAGGTTTACGCGACTTCTTCTTGTCACTGGAAGCAACAGACCTTTACTTCGAATTTTAAATGCAAATATTAACGTCCGTAAAATAAAATAATAGTTATAAAGTCTATAATTTTCTACGAAACGCCAAAACAGTAGCGAGCATGTCGTAACCAAACAGCTCAAAGCGTCGTATGAGCGAATACTGCGTCGTATAAACGGATATTTGCCATAATTGAAACGCGACACAGTATAAACGAACAAGAAAAACTTGACTGAAGGAATAAACAGTAACATTTTCTATTCTGATTTTTGTCTGTATTCTTCTGGTTTTCCAATCCTTTTGGCAACAGCGATACACCTGAATATTATTAATTAAAAGAACATATTGGCTGAACTGTTTCTGATATGTTTTTAAAAGCATAACCTTAATGATAGTGTGAAATATGGCCCTACATCTACCTGTAAAGAGAACGGAGGCTATTGGTAAACTAGATGGCAGCAGTGTCGTGCAGAAAGGCGAGTTTAAATGAGAAATCGTTTTGTGCTCCATGAGTCAATAATTAAGTTCAATTCTCATAGCGACTTTTCGGGAAGAAACAATTAAATATCTGCGCGTGCGATGATCGCTGATTATGGCTGTTTTGACCACAATGAATTTTCAGTTTTCTTCAAAAAAGACCATTTTCTCTTTTCCAGGCAGATTGGTCCCCCAGAAGAATTGTTCAGTCGATAAAGTTTTCACAAACTTGCATAAAAATGAATTGGTTATTGGGTTTTCCCACTTCAATTTAAAGCGAAATTTTCCACTTTGAAACTTATCAAGTAGGCCATATTTTACATAATCCTTACCACGAAATGTATTTCCAGCAATTTTCTCTGTGTAGGACAAGTAAATAATGTGTGTGTTTATTTAGCTAAGCCATTTAGTTGAGCAAATTCCCATTTGTTTGTCAGATTTGTGCGGTCGTCATGCCAACGAAACGAAAACAAATTTTGCTTTTATTCTACAAGGGGGAGATAATAATAGTGATTGCAGTAGAAACAAGCTTAAATAGGCAAAATAAGAACTGGCAGTGATTTCATAACTTGTAGTTGAACGTATACTCCCTCCTACCCTACGCATCGAGCATCCCTAAATACAAAGAACAACGTAGCTACTTTGAGATATTCTCATCCAAAACTATCTTTGGTTATTTAAAAATAATACAATGCAAATTGGCTATTTATTTAATATTGGAATTTCTTACATATATTTTAAACCATACGTTTTTGAAAGGGTTGATGAAAACTATGTTAAAGCAGTTAAATTACCTTTATTAAACTAGTTAAATTACCTCTAATACTGCCAAAAGGGTCATGTCACATGACCTTTTGGCAATATCTCCGGTTCATCTCATCGAAGGGCCAGATGGAACTATTGTTTCCTGTGGGTCATAGCAGTTAAGTGGGTAAACCAGGGTTCGATTCCCGTCTAGAATGTGGAGAATCTTATAAGGACATTTTTCATCGATGATTTAGCCAATTAAAAGTTATAATAAAAGATAATATGCTAATTTCGTAGCATTATTTGCTTCTTCTTCTGTAATTTTTTTATATAATTTCGTCCACGCAAGGCAGGTGGTCTCTAGCACATTAGTTTTAAGCTAAAGGATAAATAATCAGGAAACCCTCCTATAGAGATCAAACCCGTAACTTTTTCAAGCCACTTCAGGTCTCCAATTAGCAGGGTGATTGTCTTGGAACATTTATCGCCTAACTTTCAAGTAATATCAATAACCGTCAGCCGGATGTTAATCTGGACAGTAAAACTGTCCAGATACACGATACAATATATTATACAATGTATAATATCCAAAGTGAAAAATACAACAATTAGTTGTGTAGTAAGTGAGAGTATTTTCTCTCACGAGCTAGTACAAAGAACTTTACAGGACAGTTCACAGATGCTCTTGAATTACACAAACGGCTAAACCTTTGACATCACTTGATCATATGAAGCAGAGGATGAATGAACTTTTGATATATCAGTTTCATAAAGAACCAGCAACATACACAAATTAGTGTGAGAAGACAAAAGAAGAAACTTGCTACCGCTCTCTCTCTCTCTCTCTCTCTCTCTTAATTGTGGTCCTTGAACTCCTCTACAACTATCTTATTCGAATGTATATTCCGGAGAACAGAGGTAGATGGATTAAAGGAAGAGGATAAGGAGAAACTGGTCTGATGGGTTTAATGCTGGTCTGTGTATATGCTGATCAACTGCTGCTGGAATTTTAAATCTAGAATAAACGATCTTTCCAGCAAAAAACCTTACTTTTAACAATATCCAGTTCTCTAGACATAAGAGCATTTTTCTCTTTTTTTAGGATGCTCTCATTTCTAGCCTTTCATGGCAAAAACGTATCTCAAGTATCATGTCCTTGGCTTCTAAGAAATTAGATTTTTTCTCTTTCCTCTAGGCGCTACTTTACTTTTGACTAGCTGCTAACTCT
The DNA here is from genome assembly GCF_054136105.1 of Typopeltis vanoorti. Classification (NCBI taxonomy): domain Eukaryota; kingdom Metazoa; phylum Arthropoda; class Arachnida; order Uropygi; family Thelyphonidae; genus Typopeltis; species Typopeltis vanoorti. Next base: position 93,463,027 of record NC_143566.1, read on the forward strand.
AACGAAATCACAAGGTCATCGTCTAGCCATTAAATATACTGTTCTCACATTTGGAGTAGTGTCCCTACAATCTCCTTAAATATACTTGATTCGGTAGAAGATAGAGTGATTACGTTAATGAATGATCTACCAATGTTCATATGAATTGGCATCAGTAATACCCTCATCCTCTGTAAATCTGTTAATGTTTGGCACTAGTCACCATTCACCATCCTTTCACAATTAACTCCGAACTCACAGGAACACTTTTCTGTCTTTAGGAAACAAATAAGAGAGATTGTAGGGACACTACGCCACATCAGTAGATTGTGCTATGATCATAGCACTACCAAGGAGAGAATGTAACCGACCTCATAAATGACCAAGAAAAATCACAACATGACAGTAATACAAACTGAGCATTCCTAGTTTGCTAGGGGTCTCTGAGATCGCTGTAAATGACAAGATCGTTTCAAGTACTGCTAATGAACATAATGCGAATAGTAAAACAAATGAAATTTTCTAAAAGAACGTCATGCAGCTAATATTTGTAAATATTCAGCCTGTCCAGATTTTAAATACTATTCCAGTGAATATTATGACATGTATATAAGTTCAATTCAAGCATTGAACTGATTTACGCTACTTGAGTAGACAAAAGTCTTCGGATCTCACTCAAATGTCATTGGAAAGAGCTCTCTCATTATCACGAGAGGGCCCTTTCCAGGGACATTAAAGTGCATTTTTGAAAATGGACTTCATTATTACATCGTTTTGCTTAATTTTTCGTATGGAAATTTAATATATGTACCAAGATTCAATCAAAATGTAGCTAGAAAATTTTATAGACATGCAATGACGGACAGAAAGACAAACAATGGTTATGCATTTTTCGAAATACACCTAAAATGAAACTCGAGTCCGGGTCTATCGAATGTCAAGCTCCTCCCCCCCCCCCAAAAAAAAACATACACACTTCTTTTCTCCTCTCATCAGGTTTACTATTTATATTTCATTAAGGGAGTTTAAGACAAGCAACTGGTGAAAGAAACTTTGGGAGTTTACTGACAACAAGCACGTAACCTGTTCCATTCCGATTAATACGACCAGGTGCATTCAAAATGCAAACTATTGTTAGGGTTGATCATGTAAATGACTTGGCCGTAAACAAAATTACTATTTCTTAATTAGGATGAAGTCCACGTTTCTAATACAACAATTCTGTTTTTTGTTTTTTTTTCTTAACCCAGAAGACGTTTTATGAGGCATATCTTTGCTTAAATCAGACTTGTAATAAAACCTCAAACTGGTCTTTATCGTATCCATTACAGACAATGCCTAAGCTAAGGGCATTTCATGGTTATAAGAAACCATGTAATATCATGTGATCTGCTCCAAAAACTAGTTTCAGAAAAGTTCATTACTACGCCAGAGATTACAAATGAAGTGGTCAACACCTGCAGTTTAATATCTGCGTGATTGGCTTAGCCTTAGCACACATATATTAACTGAAGAAACGTAATCAAACATTACGTACTATGACCTCAAATGGAGAGAAGAAATAAGACTTTCGAACCAAACAGATACTTCCAAGCGCTAACACATCATGCGATATCATTTCCAGCATTCTTTTATGACAAAGATTGTTCAAATAGAACTGATACTTTATAACTGAATTATTTCAAAAAATACTTAAAAACGAAATAAATTAAGATATAACAAAACTTATAATACTGAGAATACAAACAGGATAGAGATATATGGCTTTACAATTTATCATAAATAGTAAGAAACTAAAATGCGCTGCCTGACTGGATGATTGGGAATGATAAGCCTAAATATGTTCGAGGTTTTGGGGAATTCATTTACATCAACAGCAAGGTCGATACAGAACATAATTTCTATAGACTCATCGCGGAGAACCTAAATATAATAAGTATAATGATAATAACTGAATAGAGTTATATCATTGTGCAAGTCACGTGAATTTTTCTTCAGTTTTTCTCCACCCACTGCTGGATATATGCTTCCCCATAAATTTCCAGTTAACTAATGTCCACCATCTTACGTCAAACGTTTATAGATCATCCCTGCATCTTGTTCTCTGGAGACCGATTCCTAAGGTGTCCTTCTCTTGGTATCCACTTATCTGTCCATCTTTCATCTGTTAATCTGCTAATATGGCCAACCCATCTCCATCTTCATGCTTTACAGTACTTCACGATATTCTCTATATTTGTTATGCGGTACATTTTTCTCTCTCCACAAGGCTCTGTGGACCAGTCACAACTTGGAGTTTTATAATCGTTGCCTATGCCTAACTTCCATATGTAAACATTGGAATAATACTCATATTAAATAGCATTCTTTTTAAACAAACAAGTAAATATCTTAACGGATAACTTTTATTCTGCTAAAATGCATTATTTCCAAGTGCAATTAAACCTTTGTTTTTTTTTCTCCTGCTTTCTCCTTAAAGGTCATTTAGCATTGTCGGAGCTTTATTTGCTAATAGAACAATGTCATCTGGAAAATGTAAAACGATTCAGAATTTCTTCTGTTGATGCTAATTTTAATTTTATAGTTTTTCCCATGATATATTCCTAAAGAATTCTACTGTGACAGAAAACAATTTGGGTGATATCGAATCTTCTTGCTTTATATACTGGCTGCTGAGTTCCGACATGTAGTTTCTAATAATCTGATATATTTTTCTGGACATTCTTGTTGTTTATTACTTTTGACTAACAAAGAATCAAAGGCTTTCTCCAAATCTACAAACACTATGTCACTGTTATGAATTTTTTTTCTGTAGTTAAAATATCATTGGACATATCCATTATGACTTTATGAAACTGTGAACCGATAGACATTCTTGTTGTTTATTACTTTTGACTAACAAAGAATCAAAGGTGGTTTAATGTTAAAGCTGGTGTGAGACAAGGATGTACGTTATCCCCTCTGTTATTCATTATCTATATGGATCACATTATGAAGGAAAGTGGTATTAAACATGATATCAAAATTGGAGATGTTAATGTCAGCTCTTTGCTTTATGCGGATGATGTTATACTTCTAAATAAATCCGCTACAAGTCTGCAAGATTCTCTGACTAAATTGAATAGTTGTAATAGATATGGTATGAAGGTCAGCAATAAAAAGACAAAGACAATGAAAATAGGCAGAATCATTGAAAATGTCAACTGTGTTGTGAATGGAGAACCTGTGGAACAAGTAAAACATTTCAGCTACTTAGGCACGATTTTAACTGAAGATGGTAAATTAAATATAGAAATAGACAACAGAATCAGCAAAGCTGGTATGGTGGGAAGTCAATTGAATAAATTCATATGGAATAAGAGAGAAATTAGTCGGAACACTAAATTAGCTGTATACGAGACGGTGTTCAAACCAGTTTTAACTTATGGATCTGAGAGCTGGGTCAGAAGTAAAACACTTGACCAAAGACTAGAGACCGCAGATATGAGAGTCCTGAGAAAGATTAGAGGCGTGAACAGATGGCATCAATGGCAATATCATATTAAAAACGAGGATATTAGGAAAGAACTTGACATTGTCAGCATCCAGGAATGCGTTAGCAGAGCTAATCTCAGGTGGTATGGTCACTTAAACAGAATGGGCGAGGAAAGATTAGCAAAGCAAGTGTTCTCTGCCAGGTTGGCAGCAAAACGACCCAGAGGAAGACCAAGATATAGGTGGATTGATACGGTACAAAGTACCTTAGACGATAGAAATATAAGATCTGATAATGTTAGAGTCTTGACAAGTAACAGACTGATTTGGAGGAAAATTGTAGATAGGAAGTTAGTAATAATGATGTAATTTTTTTCATGTAGTACTATCGTATCCTGTACACCCCTTGAGGATACATGGCAGAAATTTGATGATGATGATGATGAGAATCAAAGGTTTTCTCCAAATCTACAAACACTATGCCACTACTATGAATTTTTTTTCTGTAGTTAAAATATCATTGAACATATCCATTATAACTTTATGAAACTGTGAACCGATAGATTGCTTAGATGAAATATTATTTTGCTGCCACTTAAACTAAGCTATATAGCTTATTATAATTTTCTCAACTTTTTTTTACCTGCAAATTTCATTATAGTATTAATATATAATGTGCATTTATTTCAGTGGGTGCATGTAGTATAGTTTCCAAAACAGAAAAATAAAAATACTTAAATATCCAGTCGAAATAAATAAAAAAAAATACAAAAATTGATACGTATATTTGTTATCTGCGTAAGTCCTATAATAATAGTTGTAGACAGAAAAGCAAAGATTTATTGGGAAATATTATTTCCGAAGGATATTTTAACATTTAACAATATTTAATTATGACTTAATATAACGATGTAGATCACAAAGTACTAATCTGCATCTTGTTAATTATTTATTTTTAATAACTCCAAAAAATGTTTCCTTAAATTGAAATAGGCCTAATGATCTCAGCTAAACGGTTTTCCCAAGAACCAACTTAATTGCTGCTAAGTTTAACTACGCTATTTACAGTATCCTAAGGGACAGATAAGGATAAAATCATATGATTTTATCGACTTAATATCAACAAGGCGATCTGAGCACCATTAAACTGTATTTATGTACTCTATGAAAAGCTTTATTTGACCTCGAGCTTCCGATATTAACTGACAATAAGGCACGAGTTAATAGTTACGCCACCTGACATTCTTGGTAAATTAATCGAACTTCCAAGAAATTCTAGATTTTTGGAGCTTCATACCAAATGTCACCTACCGGAAAATGGGAGCACTAATAAATTATACAAGTAATTCTCCATGGTTACAATAATTCGAAACGCCATTATATAAATAGAATGAATTTTAAAATTAAAGAGTATAGTTGGATTTTTATTAGTTTATGGACACATAAAATGTAGATTTTATTAATAAAAAAATCTAATTTTATTATTAATAAAATTATAAAAACATTAATATTATTAATAAAATTATAAAACAATAATAATAATAATAATGCGAAACTACAATACAAAGACCAAATGATAGAATGCTATTCTCAATAGTAAAAGCTGGTTAAAAAAAAAAAATTCCTGAAAATGAAGTAGGATATGTGTGTAATATTGCAGTATATAGAAAAACCTATTGTCTGTTGTAATTGCTATCTTTCATTCGTAAATAGATAGCTAAATAATATAGAAAGTATTTAGGCTTTTAAATGGCATTATTGCATGCAGTTCGAATCCCTTATTGAACTCTATAGAAAGTATGATTTCGATAGATGAAGACACACACACAAAAAGAGCTTCTCTGTTACATTAATCATATCCTTTTTTTATTTATGTTTTACCAGTTATCCAGTGCCGAAGCAAATTTTCTCCTTAATATCACGTTTCGTGCAAGTTTCCATCTGGTGTAAGAGCTGGATATTCTTCCTTAACTGGGTCACCTAAAAGATTTGAATAGATGCACGATCTCATGTTCTATTGCTGTCACACGCACTTATCGAGCAATATCTGGATAACTGATAAGTGGCTGGAATAATTTGCGAACCGTAGAAACTTCAACTTCGACGAGTCATTCAAGACTTCCCATTGCAACTATCAAAAGTGGAATACATGCATGCCATTTCCTCCTATTGTCTGTTGTAATTGTCATTCGAAAGAAAGCATTTTGGAAAAACATGTTTACGTTCATCTGCACAAGAATAAGACAAAAATGCAACTGAAGCTGATGAATAATTTCCAACTAGCTACTTTATTAATGAAGATAGCTGCCGAAATGCAATGAGTGGATTTTACTTGATCGAATCAGAAAGAGGTTCATGAAGGTCTATAGACCCGAAGTGTTAGGTGAAAGTAAGCAGTAATTGCCTATCTTATTATACTAAGGTAAATATTTTTTAAAAAAAAAGTATTTCGTCGAATTTATATGAGAATATTTTAAAAGTATTTCCTTATTTTAATAAAATTCTAATTAATAAAAATATTTTTATTAATTAGAAAATAAAAAATAAAAAAGTATTTTTATTAATTTGGTAATTTCTGTTTTCATTCTTTCAACGCGTTCCATCCATTTACGTTTATATTTTTTAATTTCTTCTTAATTCCTGGTTTTATTCTATCATAATTTCTTCATTTCTTTAGCGATCGAATACCGTATATTTTGCTGTTTTTCTCATAAATCGTTGACGAGAAAATTTTTTAGGTGTATATCTTTTTCATATGTAATCGTACATCCTAGGTAGTTCAATGAATTCACCTCTTCTAAAATCTTATCCATTACTATTTTAGTTCTTGCTGGATCTTGTCCTTTAAAGGCCATCGTTTTTGATTTTTCTGTTGATATTATCATTCCATAATCTTTGGCTATTTCATTTCAATTTATTTATTTATTTGATCATCAGCAAAAAGGAAAGTGTATTTATATTTATATTATCTACAGCATTAACTATAGAAGAGAAAATTGTCTGAAGCAATTCTCCCATATCTGAAGTCAAATTTATTTAAGATCCCTAGGAAATTATCATGAGATTTGTCAATTATTCGGAAAATATGAAAATAAGGGCAAGTCGCTTATATCTATATAAACAAGAGAAATGAACCGAAAACACGACGCTAGTAGTAGTGCTTTACAACATGTATCTGAAAGTTGTTTAAAAACAAAACAGTCGCCTTCAATGGCTGGAGACCACCTCATTTCAGAGTTCTAAGGAAACTTAAAAGTGAACAGATGGTATCCGTGGTACAACAATATTAAAATGAAGATATTATAGACGATTTTGACATTATTAATATTCGAAGATGTGTAAATAGAGGTTATTATGATGGAAAAGTCACTTAAATTTCTTTTTATTAATTGAAGAGGAAGATTAGTAAACAGGTGTTTCAAGTATTAAAATGAAGTATTAAAAATACCAAAGAAAGACCAAGATATAAGTAGGCTGATGTAGTTACGAGTACTTTATAAGATCGAATCGCATACGGACTACTGTGCTCAGATTTGGTCTCTGAGCACACCAGCCAGGTTTCTTGGTGGTTGAGAGGATTCAGAAGAGTATAATCAAGATCATCGCAGGAATGTGAAATGTTTCCTACTGAAGACAGATTAAAGATTTATGAGTTATTACAAAAATTGGTAGACAAACGAAAGAGAGGGGATACGATGATAGAAACATATAAGTTACTAAATGGGTTTTATAGAATGAATGTAGGGGAAGCTTTTCAATAGATGGCAGGAGTGAACACAGCAAAAAGGTCTCCTTGTTAAAAGTTGAGTAAGAATAGTACAAATAAGTGGAATGCGTTGACGGACGTGGCTGTTAGTCGGTGAATCAGTTTAAGGCGTGTGAATAGCAGTTAGTTTGAGCCTCTAGCAATGAAGCTTTTGGCCTATGAAGGGAAAAACAAAAAAAAAAAAACAGTAGTAGGAACTACAGGGTGTTCGGGATAAATTTGACAGTTTCGTAAAGAAAAAGAAAATCTTCTTTGTATCTATTAAATTTAATGAATTGACAAAAAAACATTACAGGCAGAGTTAATTACAATACTATCAACAAGATTTACTCAAAATAACCACCATTAGCATCGATCACAGCTTCAATTCTGCTTCGGAACCTCGAACAAGCTGATGCTACAGTCTCCCTGGGAAGGGCCGCAAAAACTGTTTTAATTTTATCCATTAACTGGGCTTTTGTATTACTGGAAGTGCGATTGGTGTCTTTTTCAACTGCGCCCCATACAAAATAATCCATGGGGTTAAGGTCTGGGGAGTTTGGAGGCCAAACATTTGGACTGGTGAAGTCGTAGAAATTTTCAGACAACCATTTTTGACTTTTCCCAGAGGTGTGGCAAGGGGCCGAATCCTGCTGCCATACATACGGCCTACCATTGGCTACCCTTGTTATCCAGGGCTTGACTACAGTTAGCACTCCACGAACAAAGCCCGAATTCCAATGCCAGGGTTCTTCAACACCTGTTCCTGCAGATTTGCGAGGAATTCTGCTGTACGAACGCAATCAGATCGTCTGCTAGGGATCTTTCTTCTTGCTACATCCTCGTAGTCACCATTGCAAGTCTCTAGTTCATGCCTGATTGTTTTTACTGTATTCAGGGAGCATTGGGCAGCAGTCGTAATATCCTTATTTTGATGGCGGGCACGAATCATCATGATACAAGTTATTCTCTTCCATGATTCAGGTGGGTTCCAGCTATCCATCCTTTCTGACATCTTGTATATGAATGAAGAAGGGTCCAAACTTTTAAATGAAGAGAAGTGTGTGTTAATACATGTAACTTACGGAAAAATATAATTAATTATAAATATGTCAAATTTATCCCGAACACCCTGTATGTATGCTATCAGTGTGAAACCCAATAAACTTGTTAACAGATCAGCAAAAATTTTTGTATGAATATCGATGACAATACAGTATATGTTAACATCGTATTTCATAAATCTAAAAAAAATAAAAGCAACATATGGGTGCAGTTCGCAAATCCATTTCTTAGCATTTAATGTTTTTTACGAAGACAAAAAGAGAGAAATTTGCATTTTTGATTTTGGCCTTAAAACTAAAGAGAATAATATTTAGTTATTTGCTTTTTTTAATCTATAATTTACAAATATCTCGACTAAAGTGATGGTTAGTTTATAAGTAATTTTTTATCCCACGTTATTATCGAAATCACTGAACTTAAAAATGCATGAAAGACGCCAAAAATCTAAATTAATTTGTCTAGCGATGTGTCTATTTTTCAAGTTCGAAAGACGAAAATTATTTATTTTCTATGATTCTTGAAAGTTAAGTGAAGTTTTCAAAAAAAAAAAGTTCAATGAAAAAAAAAATCCTACTGAAGACTGATTAAAGATTTGTGAGTTCATGCATGTGTCAAATTTCTACTAACTTTATTTTTAATGGAAATATAAATTTACTATATGAAACTGAAAAAAGCGAAGCTATTTTGATTTCATGAGATCATTTTTAGTATAAATTTACGAGTTGAGTAGAACTCTTTTTAGTAATCACATAACAGACAGTCACTTCTTACTCAGAAATATACAAATTCCACAAAAGGTAGTATAGATGGCGCTAGAAGCACTACCTTCTTGTTAGAATTGTAACGTAAAACACGGCTGCATACATAAGTAAAAATAATCTAAAAAAAAATAATCACTCTGGAAAAGCGATGCGAAAAAAGTAGAAGGCAACATGAAAAGTCCAGAGATATTCAAATAATAGCTTACTCAAATTTATTTCGCCAAAGTTACACAAAATATATTAATAATAATTTTACAAATATTAATTTAGAAAAAAAATCCAATAACTTTCAGATATCATTAATATTTCATGAATGTGTAACATATGTATATTATTACATCAAGCTTCTGCAATGAATAAACAGACAAGTCTCGGATGGCATTTCTAGGATGTTGTTCAGATGATATGAGGATGGTTGCATGATTGTACGAAGTAACAAATTATATCTTATAAGGAATATTTTGGCAGCACCGACAATCGAAAGAAGATTCCTTTTTACGCTGTCTTGCTTAAGAATAAGAAGCTGATGATATCACCCAAAAATATGAATATGATATTGACGAAGAATTCATCTTAAACTGCACAAAATATTCATGAAAAAAAATTACATCGCAAGTGCCATTCACGTTTGAATAACAATTATGAAATGTTAGAACGAAAACTTCACTGAAGGTTAGCCGATCTCATAACAAGTGTTTCTATCATAATTCGAAATAGATAATGAAACATAAGGAACCAGTGACTTATAATAAAGCTTTTTGAGCATACGTTGCATATATGAAATTCAGACACTCTACCTCCATACTGGTAAAAAGACTTCGACTACAGATAATCTACAATATAAAATATTTTTGTAAGTTAGCTACGATAATATTTTATATACTAGCCATAAAATCCATGGAGATGCGTTATTTTAAAAGGAAGCCTCTTATAATTATTTTTCTTTAATAAATAAAAAAAAAAAAGATGTAACGTATTATTACAAGGTCCAGCAAATAGTCTCATTGCAGAGAATATGAGCCAGACTTAATCCCAAACTTGAAAAAACAGCACATTCGATTTTCAGAGGCATCTTTTGATATTCTTGCATTATTATAAACCTATAAAGAGATTAAGTTTTTAGTTTCTTCCGACAAAATAAATTTATACATAATGGCTAGTCAGTTCTACTTCAAATTAAGAAGTGCAACTCATATGACCGAAATGAGCAGCGAAATTCAATTTCTTTATTTCGATCAGTATTTCCTAGTAAGGACATTAAAACTTCATTTTATAAGACTACATAGTTATTCAGTTCTTGGAGCAGAATGAAATGTTGAGGTACAAGCGAACTAATGTAAATTTACAGTAATAACCTGAACTACATACATAAGAGATAGATGAAAAGCAAATAATGCTTACATAGGTCACCAAATGCAGAATCAATCTGTAAAAGAATGCAGTGATTAGAGCACATACAGAAATTCCAGAGTAGGCTAGTCCCCAGTTACATACCGCGTATGCATACCTACATGAAACCACTTGTAGATGGTAAGAATTTATATACTTAAAGCTAAATATTATATAAATAAAGTAGACATTACTCGTTTCAATTCGGTATCATCGTGAAAAGCAGGCAACATGGTCAGGGATGTTGAAAACAGCTTCCTGCAGCGCGTACCCCATGTCGCACAGGTGCAACCCAAACAGCTCCCACCCCCCTTACAAAACACGCGCTTGATACAAACTGTAGATCTCCTTTCACAGTCTCTGAAAAGCCTCCGGGCCACTCTGATTTACGGCTCCAAACAAATGGCTTCTTTCCCACTCCTCCTTTCAGTAGACCCGTGACTTCTTGAATCCTTCCCGCTTTTTTTGTATACAATATCTACTACGTAACTGGGACTAGCCCACCTAAAGGATGCCAGTAGGATAGGACATTGGCAGAAATACACAAGTGGCTTTCCTTACAGGATACACGAGTGATTTGTTAGTATGGAAATAAATAACTCCTTCAAATTAAATCTGGTTTTACTGACAAATTTAGAGATAAAGCGGAAACGATCTACAACGGATAATCATCTCCAGATATGTGAAAGAAGAAATTACTTTTAGAATTTTTCCAAATTGGAAAAATCACTGTGATACAAATCATAGCAATTCAGTTAGCCGAGTGAGTGAAATTTTACCGGTGAATCTGAAAGAGAAGAGTTATATTTTAATGACAACAGTTATCAGCTAAAACTGATTTTAATCCACGCTTGAAACCCAGGTTAAAAATTACGGAGAACATGGTATAAGAGTTTATTTAAATAAACTGAACCAGGTTTCTAGAATCGATGTATAAACATTTTGTTGTTGTTGTTCTTTTGAAAACAGTTTTTGTTTTAGCAGAACCATCAAGGGTGTTCATAAATGAAATACTAGAACAAGACTGAAGGAGTAAATTTAGGGACTTATGATTACTGAAAAATGGAACAAAAAGTATTTCCTCTTGTTTAGCATAAGAAAATTTTAGACTGAATAAAAATGTTTCATTACATTTAAAACAAAATACACACTGAACCAGTTTCATGATTACGTGAATTTTTGTTTTTCTATATCAAAAGAGTAGAAGGCTTAAGTCAAAGCTGAGTAGGAAATCTAAAAATATAACAGACCAATGAAAAGCAATAATTAAATTTCAAACAGTTAACTATACTGTTTGAAACAAACTACCTTGACTGAGATGATGGTTGCTTCCTACTATGAAAGTGAGAAATTTTGTTCGGACATAAATAAATAAATGTCAGACTATAGATGGTCAGCTAAATTGACCACACATTTGAAATTTGAAGGGAAACAGCTTGGCACTACCCCCCCACACACAGAGAGAACCCAGATTTCACATTTCCATCTTTACACTCAAATGCAATTATATAGAGACAGAAGGCAACGGTTTTGCTATGAGAAAAATCAGTCGAGTGGGAATTCAGATAATCAATTTAGAGAACGGTATTACACGAAACGAATGCTGGATTAATACACAGATCCTGTTATATGAACTACCATAAATCAAGAGTTCTGAAAGGCGAGAGAGGGAGGACATTTTTTCTTCAGCATTGTGACTAAGATCAAACGCATATCCACTTGGTTTATTGGGGAGTCAAGGTTCCGTATGGTATACTTGAATAAAGTACATTTTGTCATATCAAAATGAGAAGACAGAGTGCTCACACCAATCGTAAAACCAGGGATTTTTTCTCTATTGATATACATCTGGCATCTCTTGTTTATTAATGTGTTGTATGTATCAATGAGAGGAAATTTAAAAGTGTAAAATTGAATAACTCCCATTAAGTGTACGCAGTGAGAATATCTGTCAAAAAGTCAAACAGGTTGAATGTTTATATTCTCACCTGTATTAAAATAAAATAAAAAGCAACTAGAGTGATCTTTGATCTTAAATTCAATTTATTTTCTTAATAAACTGAAATGAAAACTTCATATTTATTAAGAATGTCCAGAAACACATGAAAGCACTTGCTATAAATAATGTTAAGTTCTTTCCTCCCTAATACGGGTAGAAGTCCCAATAATTTAGAAATTTCACATCAAGCGATGAATGTTTCGTCACTAGCAATGACCGATGTACGTTTGAAAACTATACACATTGCGATTTACAGGAATAAATCCATCAGCCTTTTTCAGAACATTCGTATTCGAAGCAGAACGAATATAAACTCCATATTAAGACAATTATAAAGATAGAAAGGAATAAGCCTATTCAACTAAAGCAGTATATGTGAATGTGTAAATACTGTTACCCAATATTTACAAATTACAGTATTCAGAAAAAGACGCAGACATAATTCTAGGTTACCGCTAAGGTTTAGATGTCTGCTATTACCTTATTATGATGGAATAACTAGAATAGAAAAGAATCAAGAAGATGAAGAAAATATAAAGATTGTTATACATTGCCTTAAATCAACAGGGAAAACTGTTTTTATTATTATATTATCACCTCCAATGAGCCCAAGGAAGGGCATTCAACTCCACACAAACTTCTACTTCTTCCAGGAGATTCAACAGACTGCTCAATAGGACAGTTCTCTGCTGAAATACCACAAAAATCAGTTCTTTTAAATTTTTATCTGCTAGAGATAAAAGAAATATCCAAAACGCAAGCTAGTTGTTCTATGCCAAGAAGGTCTGGTTTCTGAAAAAACGATGTAATCGTAGCATATTAGCCAGAGTATGTAATTTTCGGGTAATTATTCCATTTTTTCACATAGCTCAGCAAATTATCCTGTTAATAGTGACCTTCACTTTTCTATTACTGAATCTAATCTATATTTTTTTATCCATCTGCAAATCAAAATTAAAAACAATATTCCTTTGACTGCATTGATGTAGTAGAAATGTTTAAATATCAGAAAGCAGGGCGTCTACATTCCAAAGATTTAATTCTTGAAAAGATGAAAAAACTGAGTTGCTTTTTTAAACGCATCAGTTCCTCGTGCTATTTTATTATTATTATTATTATTATTCAATGAAGGTAGAAGCAATCCATAAGGTTCTAGCACGCTGCAGGACTATGTTTGGTGGAATGTGCCACAATCATATCTTGAGGTAGAAATGATAATTCTCTGTAGCATCACAAATGCAATTTTAAGATTCATCGAAACTATCTCTTAGTTTCGATGAATACAACAAATACAAAAGGGAGAAAATGCAATGCGAAAAGTGATCACAGAAGCCGCGTTTGCTGCATTGTGAATAATGTTTTTCTTTTTTCATGTGTATCCAGCAATTATTAAATAGAAAGTTAACTAAGATTAGTTGGGTTTGAAATAAGTGTTTTCTCATAAGTAATAAAAAAATCTTCAGGTTCTGTATGTGAAAACAGAAACAGAAAAAAAAAAAAACGCTTCATGATTCAAACTAATTCCATCCAAAATTTGAAAAATGCACTTCTGCCTTCCTGTGGGTTCGAAAAGTTTATTAATGTTTGCTATTTTTCAATGATTTAACATTGAGAGCCATGAACTGCGAAGTTCAGCATCTTCTCAAAGTAGTTCATTTCATTAATTATTCTAAGTTATATTAGAAAAGCATTTTGTGGCATAATAAATATCATATACACATACCACTTCTCTGAAGTACTATGGTAATTTCAAATAGACTTTTGTGGTATTTCGAGGTACCAGAAATTAACATATCAGGGGACATAACAACCATCTTACCAATATGGAAAATTCAATACATAAACGGAGATGATGTTTTCCGGGGTCAAAAGAAAAAAGAAGGCAACGAGGGCAGAGGAACACTTGAAATGATTTGAGACTTTGGTTTGGAATAACAATTTCTCACACAATCAACGTACCGCCTCACATGATTGAGGCCTTTCTTCATGCTAACGCGCCTACAGCTGTTTGTCTTTCCTAAATTTGCAATGCAGTGGCAATTTAAAAGTACAAGTCAAAGACACGATAATTAAAGGTTGACTCGATTTCAATCGGTCTTGTAAGACAGCCAGAACAGCTAAGCATCACGCAAGATCCCAATTGCATATCCTAGTGTGTCCCATAGGACAGATGCACGCTTGCTGCTAAACTTGCAGCAACTTGGATCCGTTGTATCAACAGCTATCAGCTTTCCAACCATCTGCGTAAGTAAAAAAAAAAAAAAAAAAGTTCTAATTTCATATAAATTGTCAAAGTTTTGGTTGGCAGATATATTTATTTAAAAAAAAAAATAAAATTAAGAAGAGTATTTTATTTATTCATTAAACAACAATTTTCAGCTGGAAGAATGAAAATTCCTTCATTAAACTGGTGAGTCTGCAAAAAGCTTTTTTTTGTGTGTGTGGGTGGGGTGAGAAAGGGTTGGATTTCAGGTGTAGTCAGTGACTAGTCCTTATTTACTTCTTGATATTATGAATATTTATGAGAAACACTTGTTTTTGTTTGAGTTACTTAATGAATACTTCTCACTTCAATTATTATTCTTTAGTTAATGAACTCAAATCGTCGAATCAAGTTACTTCTATTGCACTTTTGTTTGCATGATTTCAAGAGATTCCTCTGGCGTGTGGATTACTTACTATCTATTCTAGCAATGACTCTTCCACTCATGGCAACAATGGCTTTTATATTAAAAAGTGAATTCACAGCAATATCCTGGTGAGTAAAATTGAAGAATCTTTCACGTTGAGATATTTAACAAATAAACGTTTGTATTATTTGTAAATCATCAGCAGCTTTCACAAACTGGCTACAATCTTTAACCTTCACTGAATTCACATCAGATTTTTAAGTCCAAATTTTTTTAGCCATCTTTGTACACGAAAATCCAAGCTTAACAAAAAAACTGGAATAAAATATTAGCATTTTTTTTTTTATTGTGCCAATCTCACAAACCTAACAGAACACATTAACAGACATAAAATACAGGTCTCATAGCCTAACTGCTTCGGAGATACTTAACTCAACCCAACAACCATGGAACGCTTCTAGTTTGGTTTTACTGAAGATAGTGATTTATGTTGATAGCTTTCTTTATCCTGATGTCGGCTATGACTGGGCATTGTTGGAATTCCATATGATTTCGATTTTATATAAGTGGTAATAGGCAAGAACTTGATCAGATTCCCCCCCCCCTCCTTCGCCTAACTCGACAGTATAATGATTCATGATGAGAAACTAGCTCGAAATACTAGTAAAAAACAGTCATTTAAACAGAAATATCCAAAAATGAAAAACTATTTTGAGAATATGAGAAATAAAAAAAAAAAGTTTGGGGTTATGTAATTATTTGTACGGTTGTAGATTCAAAACATTTCAATGAACTGACGATACCACTGCTAAATGTTGACAAGGAACAGCACCCAACTAAAAAGTCACCAATTTCTCAAAAAGCTGTTTATCAAAACATGTTGGGCCCCAAAAGGTTTTCAGAAATAGACTAAAAGCATATCTCATTTCACTCTTCTTTAATATCTAAAAAAATGTTTTCGATTCTCTATATCGTTTATTTCATCTCAATCCATACTCTGATACTGCATGTCTTATATCGATCAGTTTTATGCAGAGAAAACGTGCCACTAGTAATCTCACCACTAGCTTCCTTACTGATGATGTATGTTATATTCATTTACTACCTGTTTAATTATTTTTTTTCTTGCTGAAAATACAGATTCGGTATAATTTTGTTTTCATTCATGTACGAGTATATATAAAACAATATTAAATATAAGAAAACACGCCTACATGTAAAATTAAAAACATTAAAATCAAACCGCGAAATAAAAAAAAATCAGATAACCGTCTACATGTGAACAGAGAATTAAAAAAAAAAAAATCACAATACCAGCTAATAACTTTGATCTCATCAAGAACATGACACGTTTGTATTAGAAACTTCAAAAAGGACTTCAGAGAATAAATACAAAACAAGAAAAATAGTTCCGAAAGGGGGGGGGGAAACTCACTGCCACATAATTTGCAGCCAATTAGTGATGGCGTCACATTTCATTGTCCATAATGTGTGGTTTAAGGTAAGGTCCTCAACAGATCCATTTAAAAAAAGAATGGATGCAGGAAAACATGCAAATAATAACTTTTATCTGACAGACACACAATTTCAAGAGGTCGATTCACACAACTATCCATAAATAACCTAATCATACAGTTAAACCAGTGGCATTCAAACCAGATAGCGCTCAACAAAACGATGGCCTAAACATTTAAGTAGTTCCACTCAAACCAAAAGACATGCTTAATGTTTTTCGTGTATGACACATACTTATATATATACTTTACATTATTCTCTAACATAAATGTTACCCTAATCAAGTCCTACTAGTATTAAAAAGGTAGGTATGTAAGATCTAAAAATTAACATGAATTATGCCGATCTACAAATTCAGAATGCGAAACGCATGCTCCACAACCAGAATACAAGTAAACATGATATAATAAAATTAAACGTAACTAAGATGAGGAAAAAAACTGCTATATTTGCGTATACGCATCAGTAACTATATAATTAAACAAATATAACCAAAACAACATCCTTAACTCGTACCTAACACCAAAACGACTTATAAATAATATATCAATCGAGTTGCTTATAACGCCTCCTATCTAAACATGCTGACAACAGTGAATTAAAATAATTTCGTTCTGACATACTATTGTATACAGCTCAGCGTACGGAAATAAACAAGAATTCATTTTGGCATGCAGAAGAGACCTTTACTTGCATTATAAACCAAGACAAAGCCAAAAATTACTAAATTCTAATACTTCAGGAAAAATACTGCTGTATTGTTGCCACAAAAAAAAAAAAAAAGAAAAGAAAAGAAACAAAAAACTCTCTTGAAGACTAAACTATACAACTGTAGTTGAAATCTTAGCTGTTTCGCGAAGAAAATAAGCACAGAATGACAGTAGTGTCAATCTCACTAAATTGTGGATGAGAAAATACAACATTCTTGCTGTACAAACACACGTGTATTTCCCAGTTTAAACTGGCAGTTTTATAATGGTGCGGTCACAGAGTGGATTCTATTCCGGATGCCAAATCGAGCGAGGGGAACTGGATTTGTATTTATGGTTTCCGGTGGCAGGCATGGTTTTGAAGTTCGGTCACCAGCTGCATGGAACTTCTGGGAAAGTGCGAAATATGCGACAGAACAGCACAACGGGAAAGCCATCCACGTAGGTCTGATACTAGTTTGGAAAATATGGTGAGCACAGCAATGGGTTCCACCTGAACATATCCAACAATCTGACAGAAAATTCAGGTCGGCGGTAAAGTCCAGAGGATGGCAATATCATGTAGCGGAAGGCGTTCGGCAGGGCTGTTATAGTCCCCACAAGCACAGTTTTCCTTGCGTGCGCGCGTGCACATAGTGGGAAATACTGACATTCAGATGGTCTATAACGACGCAGTAGTGACCGCTGGTCATCTTGGCAATACCACGGGAAACCACTGCGCATGATCGGTGAAATACTGCATCCTGGAGGTTCTCGTGTGGGCCACAGTTTTCCCCTGTGCTAATCCAAGCGTTCCGAAGGATGGTTGGCAGTGGGTGTGATGACGTCACGGGTAGGTATCCCTTATTTTCTGCAAGGCTGTTCCCCCAGCTCCTAAAAAATAAATAAAGAGAGAGAGATCTCTTTCTCAATGGTGTTTAGCGCAGTGTGTTCCTGTTTGCTAGCTGACATACGCCAAAAGTTCAAGTAGAAATCATGGGTTACATTAGCAACAGTCAAAAGCTATTGGCGAGGTCATGAACTCAGTAGCGAAGAAATAAGTCCAGTAAATAAACAAAAAAGAAAAACACTTTCCATTGGCAAGTCCTTTTATTCAACAGCACAATCGGCGTATCCACAAATTCAGGTAATGTCCTTATTCTCTTAAATATCTCCTCTTTACCATCCATGTTTTGAGAGATTTTGCCGATGAGATACAACACAACGCCTACACAAAACAATTCATATTTAACAAAACCTAATTCAAATCACATTCAAATACTAAACACATATGTGTTTGAGGTGGAGGCAAAATTTTTAATTATATAAAAACGACACACACAGGGAATACGATTTCTAAATAAGTTAGGCCTAAGCTATCCATAACAGGAAAGAAACTTTCAATTATACATTAAGTAACGAATATGTGAATAAAACAAACAATGAACCATCCGAATAAAATCTTAATCAACTAATTACTAAAATTAGCCTAAAGACGGCATACTTGGCACACCGCAAACTGCAATTTAAAATTTTAATAACATTTACAATACAGTTAAGGCTAAATCCCACTCTATGCTAAGCATCCCCGCCCTCGCTTCCACACCCTGACCGTCAGTTACTTCCGCCGTCGGCTGGTCACAGCTGCTCCGACCAGGGTGGGAAGAAAAGCCAGCACAAACGTTGAGGGGAAATGCCCCAGCTGTGTGTTACTAGCTAAGGAAGAACGCAAACAGTACTGTACCTTGCTCGGCTCTCAGTCTTGGGACAGAATGAGATGATTGGCCGTCATCTGAATGTTGCCATGGATCCTGACCTCATTATGATATTCAAATGGCTGGGGAACGCTATCTATAAATGAATGTTTGCACTCGTACACAGATTGGCTGGCCGGGAACGGCTGCTTCAGCCATTAGCATTGCACTATGTGGCGCGCACATGGCAGTTTCGCACCTAGAATGATGCTGAGTTTTTATTGGCGAACCAGCCCCCTTGTTTATGACAGAGGCTGTCAGTCTTGCACCACGATCATGCAAATGTCCTGTGGTTCCCCCCCCCCTCCCGAGCAAGGAAAGAAGATGCCTGAAAGTATGCGCGGTGGAAAAGGACTTAACGCCCCGCCGAGTGATTCCGGTTTCTGAATCCGTGTTGCTGACATGGCTAACCACCCACACAAATGGAAACAAATTTATAAACAAACGCGTGGGAGGCGAATACGCAGGTACAAATTGTTAATGATCATAGAATGGGCGAAGGTTATTTCGAAAGACACTAATTAAAAATAAAAACTAACTACATTAAATCGTAATGTGCGATTTTTAAAAGCCGCCATTTTTAAAGTGAAATGGCTGCATGAAAAACAGGACAATGGTTGGAGAACGATGTTAAGAACCGAAACAATTAACCTAACCATACGTCGAATCTTTGATGAAACAAGAATATCTAAATATCACTCACAAAATATTAAATTAAATCAGGAAAAACGAAATACTACTTTGTTTATACAGATTGGCAGTTATTTGTTTAGATGTGAAAAACATTTGAAGCATATTTTTCAATCTTACGCAGAACTCAGCATAAGTGTGAAACGAAGAGAAAATCCTGAAACCAAACAGCGCTACTTACGATCGCCAGCCAATAGCCAGGCCGACGTAGATTTGGGGGGGCTAGTACTACGGCTATTTAGCTGGTCACAGAGAGACTGCCCAGTAGCTGCTCTCTACAGTGGTCACTCTCCCTCTGGTGGCTTTGGCAACCTCTTCAAGATCAGAGAATAGTCCACCTCGGCCCCGAGAGGATGCTCGCGGCGCACAGATCTCCGAAGTTAACGCCGAACCCAGTCGTCTTAGCTTCCGAACGTCAATCAGCTTTTCCCGTTCGCACATGTTGTCACAGGCTAGAATTTTCCGTGGCGGGAAAGCCCCGAAACTTTCCCGTTCACCATCTATGATGAAAAACAGCAAGGATAGCTCACTATCACCAGCAGAAATCATCCTAACGTTCCGAAGTTTCGCCCAGCAACTGAGAGGACCAGATGTCAGGTCACTGTTTTTCAGGAGGCCTTCGTGAGTCATCACATGATATGCTTCATGCGTGGCCAAACTCCACCTACCTCCTGACCTACTGTCATCCTTTGTTGTGCTTCTACCCCAGTGTCCTATACTCCCACAAAGGTCTGACAGTCCCTACCCACGGGTGTAACTATGACTGGGGTACCATACCTGTCAATCATTGAGGCAAGTAAAGGGACATGAACACGTGATGAAGAGGATGTAAACTGTGGTAACCTAGGCTACAGCACAAACCCTCCCCAAGTCTGCTTGCAGATATTTCAAATAACAATGATATGTCAACTCAAGTGGAGGTAAATCTACGAGTTAACCATTTAAAAAAAAAAAAAAAAACTTGGCTTGCGCAGAGCTACGGCTTACCTTGGATGCGTGCTAGTAGCAGTACTGGCTCAGAGCCTTTCTCCCACGCTTCACGCATGCAGCAGAGCAGATATTATGTATACAGTCGACTGTTGACTCGCACTATTTTAAAGTCCAGTGGAACAGTCGAAGCGCTTATTACTGAGTTGCAGCCTCGGACAGCAAGGCTTACCTCCTACCTCTACGACGTGGCTGCTACGAATGACGCCGTCCTGTCGTGAGCACGAGCAGGCTGGCAAATCCCGGCGCAAGTTATTAACAATGGGCGAATTAATGCTTCCCTGGCGGGGAGGCGAAGAACGGCGCAATGAAAATGTGACACATGGTGGGGGCAACAAGAAGACTAGGTGATCCTCGTCTGCTTCGGATAATCGATAGTTGCTGGAGACTTCACTGTATATACTATTCATTCACTAACACATGTGGCACTATCGAATCTGCCTAGTTTAGTTTTCTACCCCCGTAGATGGTGAGGGCGGAGAGGTGAGAGAGACATTTTGATCATTCATTATCTAGCAATAATTTTAGTAAACTTGTCTTCTTGTTATGTAAAGCAACTTACGTAATGCGAGTACTAATATCTTAAATGTATATGACTGTGAACAATTCATGAAATATACGTCAGATCAGGAAACGATGAAGAAGAACTTAAAAGTTATCGCTACTTATAATTTTCCCTCAACTTCGCGACTGAGCATTTCTGTTTCGCTAATTAACTACAGTAGTCTCAAAATAATCCAACTTATTACGCTTGCGCATTAGGTCGCGCATTGCAACTTGGGTAATGAAGTATGGTGGACGTCAAGGCTACGCCGAAGCGGGAATGAAGATATAAGTTGACAGTTTCAGAGTCACGTGTAAGTATTAGAAAAATGAAGTTAATCTCGAATAGTAAGATGTGGAGAAATGCATGTACCTCTCTTATATATTTCTGCAGAAAAAAATCGTTTGGAATTGATGCTGTTACTTAGATTTGTGCAGCTAAACAGCTATGGTAAAAATTACTCATTTCGAATGAGCAATAATTTTATTATTCGACTCGGGAAAATTATAAATAATGTTATTGCCTCATATCCATCCTTAAATTCTATATTTACCAGGTCTGCAAAATATCATGCAGTGTGCTTTCACGTTCTCATGTTAATCGCAAGTTACGTGCAATAATGATATGTACGCGAATTCCCGTTTTTTTATTTAGCTGTTTGTACACAACTGTATGCCGAATGCTTGCAGTGCAGAAAAACCGATTGATTCTTTGCGGTGGACCCAACTTTCTTTCAAGGATAAATTCATATTTTCTTAGCAGATGTTTCTCGCTTCACTTACAGCATTATCAAGTGAGGATCCCGGAAGAAGTAATATCCCCCCCCCCCTTACTCACACCACCACAAAATTATTCCTAAAGTTCTATTAGAGACCACTCTAATATAACTTAGATTAAATCTCATGTAACCTAAGTCTAAATTATATATAAAACCCGAAACATACGTCCAGTAGCCCACAAATAGCCACATAGGTTCCCTTTTATGTTTGTGATATTTATATATATTGTGCTTATATTTTAATTCTAATTCCATTGTTATTCGATATTTTTCTGCTGATCATTGATTTTTGTTATTCAGTGAGTTTTTTTAATGATAATCCCATGCAGCACATTATTATGACGTCATCTCCATGGAGTCCAGAGACTCATCATTGTGGGAGATTCAGATTATTTACCTGTTACTCCATTCATCTTTGGCTTAGGTTTAGATAATCTGCCAATTTTCCAGTCACTGAGTTTCCTGTCCTGTAGTGCTGTAGTGATCCATGTCAGAAGTGATGAGTTAACTAGTGATCCTTGGTCACTCAATGCAGTTTAGAGTGATATTGTAGTTCGTTCAGAGTTTATGGAGAATTACTCCCACACTTTAACAGTACCTCAATAAAGATCAAAATGGGTCTAGGTGGTGGCCCTTCCCATAATGCATAGCATTATACACACCTGAAAGGATGTGTGCTTTGCATTATGGAATACTAAAGCAACTAACATGAAGTTGTTAGCTTCTGTATACAAGTAGCCTAGTCTTAAAGATACTCCATGTGAAATTTGCTTAGACTTGGATAAAGAATTCTCTCTCTCTCTCTTCCATCCTCAAGATGGCTTGAGTCCCGTTTGCATAAGACCTTCCACCATTCTCTGTAAGCAAGCTCTTTCAAATGCCAACAACTTTGAAAGTCCAGTGCACTTTTAAGGGCTTTATGCCATGATAATCTTGGTCTTCCCCTGGGTCTTGTACCTCCATAGTGCCTTCAAACATATAGAGAGAAAGTCTGTCCAATTCCATTTGCACAATGTGACCAGACCAATGGAGTTCATGCTTTTTAATTATTACTATTATTATCCCAAGATCCCATGGAGTCAAAGACCCATCTAGGTTTGAATGTGTTAAGACTTATTGAGTTTAGGGATATTCAAATCTTGCATTACTTATGCATTAGTTTTATGTTCTGTTTATTTTCCTAAAGCATTCTATTTCAAAAGGTAACAGTTTCCTCTCTGCTTCTTTCTTTAAAGTCCAACTTTCTGCTTCATAGAGAGCTGTTGGTAGTATTGTAATTTTGTATAGTTTTATTTGTAGAGTTGTAGGAATTTTGTTATTCCAAATTTTATTAAGTTTATTCACCATTGACCATGCTATGAAGAGTCTGTGTTTTATTGTTACTATCTCATTTAAATTTGAAGTCAAGTATGCTCCTAGGTAATTAAAACCATTAAGTGTTATCTTTATATCTTCTGGATGTCTTCCAGTTTTCATTATCTTTGTTTTACTTGAATTTATAATCATATATTTCTGCAGGTTTATTGTAATTTTGAAAGCAGCTATTAGAGATTTGATTTGCTATCTGTTATGATTACTATATTATCTGTGTATATAATGTGTGTGTGTGTGTGTGTGTGTGTGTGTGATTGGTCTTCCATTGACTTGTACTCATTTGGTTGAAGACAACGCCTCTTTAATGACTTCTTGGATGAAAATGTTAAGAAGGCATGTGGAGAATGGTTAATATTGCATAACTCATTTGATTTCAAGTTTTGTAGTTGTGATATTTTTATATTGAACTACTGCCCTTGTATTCTGATACTAGTTTGAAACAAATCTTATTGTTTCAAATGTTAGTTTATTTTAATGGTATTGATTACAACACAGAATGATAAGAAAATAATTAATATTTATTAGCTGATATTATATCCATCATCTTCAGAACACAAGAACAGTTTGTCACAGTTCATGAAACAACAGCAATTTGGTATTACAGTGGGACTAATTTAAAAAAATTGCAATGGACAACACAGAAACTAAAGTCCTAATTGGTTCCATCTATATTGGAAAAAGAGAGAAAACAAGTATTAATCAGATCTTAAAATTACTCTCTCCAAGATTTGTGGTAAATTTATGCAGCCATACTTGTTGAGGTTTGAACTTTGTTTTAAAGCTGCTATTGGTTTTAAAAACAGTCTCTCTGACTTATGACTTCTATGTAGCACTTTTGTTTTCTTCCATTTGATCCTGTGTGAAGGGGTATCCTGTGCATGGTCTGCAAAGCCTGACATGCCAAATATATTTTATGTTCACCAAGGTGGATGTCAACAGCTCTTCCTGTCTGTGCATAGTAAGCCAGATCACAAGAACAAGGCATTTCATAAACTCCTGGATGCGATAAAGAAGAGAATTTGTCTTTAAGTGAATGAATGAGAGTTGCCAATTTGACATGTGGTTTAAATATGGTGCATAGCTGATATTTGTTAAACACTCTAAATATCTTTTCAGATGTGTCTTGAATTATGAGATGGTAACAATTTTGCTGTAATCTTGTGTGATAGGCAATGAAAGGATTTCTGGGGAGCATTTAGTATTTTTTCTATCCTATGGGAGATTGACTTTTGCATTACTTCAAACTTGTTATCTCATCTGGGTCTCGCTCCTACTGATGCACCTTTGTGCCGAAGTGGTTTCCTCAGAGGTGGGGGCCACTGAAGTGGATGCTTTTTCCCCTGGGAGATGAGTGGCACTGCTCAGTGGTGGTGAAGAAATCCTCTGCCTACCATTGGGCAGAGCCACCAATGAGGATTTCTTGGTGGTGGAGTGAAACCACTGCTGAGTTCTGAGTTAAATGATCCTTTGGGTCACTCACTGAGATTAACATGATCTGGGGGATCGCCTGAGTTTTTGGAGAATTCCCTTTCATTATATAGCATGTGTGCTTGCCTGCCTCTTGGGTAGTAGAGTGGTTCTGCTTGGTGGCAAGATTTTGCCTATCACTGAGTGGCACCACCACCGAGTTTTCTGCCCCATAGTGATTCACATCAGGAGTGATGAGTTTAATAGTGATGGTTTAGGGTCTCTCAGGAGAGGTACTCCCCCCACACACTTTAACAGTACCTCAATAAAGGTCAAAACCAGTATAGATGTGCCCTTCCCATAATGCATTATGGGATAATAAGGTAATAATTTTGAAGTCATCTGTATAGTCATGAGTCATGAATTAGCCTCTGTATACAAATAACTTAGTCATAATGATACTTCACATGTAGAGACTTTGCTTACACTTGAATAAAGGATTAAATAGGAATATAATTTCTTGTCATCTTTAATTTAATTTATAACTAAATGCAAAACTTACAGCAATTAGCTCTTATCCACAGTATTTTAATAATAATCTGTCACACCTTTACACTACTTGAAAATGGGAAATATGACTTCTGCATTCTATGTTGCTGTCTCCTCTGGGTCTGGCTCCCATTGATGACATTTGATGAGGTTCATCTATGGGCCAGCTTGCTTGCTTCCTGCAGAATAGAGAGGCTCTGCTCGCTGGTGAGATTTTGCCTGTCACTTGAGTGGAACCACCACTGAATATTCTCTCCTGGAGTCATCCAAGTCAGGAGTGAAGAGTTTGATGGTGATCTTTTGGGTTTGCTCACTGAGAGTGGTTCTGCTCGGTGGTAGGGTGAGCCTGTCACTGAGTAGGACCACTGTTCAGTAATGAGTTAAATAATCCTTTGGGTCACTCAATTGATTGTGTGATCTGAGGAATCACCCTAATTTTTTGGAGAAAGCCCAAATTTGAACAGTAATAACATTCATCTGTTCGCCTGCCAGCCTCTTGGAAATCGAGCAGTTCTGTTCATTAATAGGTTTTTTATTTTTTTTGTCTGCCCTGATTGGAAACTACTAGGGCTGTGGAGTCGGTACATAAAACCTTCGACTCCAATTCCAACTCCTCAATTTATGGTACCATCAACTCTGACCTCTTTATTTATATATCAATGTAGGAAATAAATATACTAATTATTTATTGCCTATATCTATTGAAAGTACTCAAGATACTGTCAACGTGAATCATCAGGCTACTTTTTAGAACTCTAACAAGTAGTTTTTTTTTAATTAGTAGATATCCACTGGGTACTGAACAAATCAGGAGAGGCTAGCAGTTTGGAACTTAGCCAAATTGTACTTTCTATTGGATTAACAACAATTGCATATGATGGTACAACATGATGAGATTTTATGCCTTCTCCACTATTTTTGTCAGGGAACCAGAATGAGCAAAAAAAGTAACATACTAAAAAAAAACACCAACAACATCTAGAAGAAGAAGAATATATCAAACATCAGAAGCACTGAAGATAGGAACTATCAATATAAGTAGTATTAATCGAACTTGAAGAACTGGAAAAGGGCCACATGGGCATAATTATTACCATTATCCTAAGACCCCATGAAGTCACAGACTCATCTAGGAGGTCCATTTTGTCATACACATCTCATCATACCATGCCTTAAACAAGTTCAGATTCTCTGCAGACACTATGCTCTCAGGCATTGCATTCCAATCATTTACAACTCTCCATGCAAAAAAAAACCTGCTTCTCATTCCCTTGCTGACACCCTCCTTTACACAGCTTCTAGGGATGACCTGGAAACTGTATAAGTTCCCCCCCCCCAATCTTCCACCATTTTATGAAAAACCTCTTCATCATTAATCCTGTGACAACCCTTTACTAACTTGTATATCTCTGTCATATCACTCCTCTTCCTCCTCCTATCCACTAGACTCTACAAATCTCATCATCTCAACCTTTCTTCATATTCAGCATTTCAGAGATCAGAAACTATTTTGTTCAATCACCTCCACATCTCTTCATTCTTTTGAAAACCAGGTGAACAAATCTGTGCACAGTAGTCCATATGTGGCCTAATCAGAGCCTTATACAATGGAACCAGAATCTCCTTACTTCTACAAGTCTGTGTCCGCATCATTGCCAGAATTGTATTGCCTTCACAATTTTGGCAATATGTCCTCTAAATCCTAGATCCTTATCCACCATCATCCAAGATCTCTTATTTCCTCCAGCTCCAACAATATATCCCCACCAAGAGTAAATTCTACATCCCATCTTGGTTTTTCAAATTTTAAAACATTTCGCAACATTGAACTGATATCCCCACTCCTGTGCCCATTCACTCAATCTGTTCAAATCTTCTTGTAAGACCACATCATCTGCAAACAGCTGTATATTCATTTAAATCTTCCCCAGTATCATTAGCATCAAGGTTAAACAGCAGTGACTCTAAAACAGACCCCTCAGGCACACCACTAGTGACTTTGCTCGTCTGGGATGAATGTTGCTCCCTCATACACAACTTGTTGATACCCATCAGACATCCAGTCTCCAATCCACTGCACTAGTCTAATGTCTAACACCATCTGCTCTACTTTGACTATCAAAAGCCTTTGCAAAATCTAAGTATACTACTGTGTATCTCCCACATCCAATGCTGTCACCTTAATGTAATAAGTAGATTACTAAAACATGATCTTCCTTTAGCAAATCCATGCTGTCCATCACAGATAATACCTGTTATCAACCCAATTCTGGATCTGATTCTCACCAGTCTTTCCACACCTGACACACAGATTGACCTAACTGGAGGGTAATTTGGCACCTCATTTATAATAACATCCTCTGATGAGATGATCAAATCCAAGATCCTTAATCTTTATATGCCCTCTGTTACATACTGAGGTAGTTGTCCCTCAAAATCTCAAAATTATTTTCTCTATCATATCTATATTGCCATAATTAAATTCACTCATAATACAGGGTGTTTCAAAAAGAATGACCCGATTTCAAATAATTATATTTAATAATGAAAATGTGGTACAGTTACAAAATAAATTACCAAGTATGAAGTAAGGCCTAAAGTTTCACTCACCACAATTACAATGCTCAATGTGCCCTCCACCTGCTGCACGGACAACATCAAGCCAATAGCTGAATTCATCCCAAATGTGTTGTGAGAGTGTCTTCTGTCACAGAATTTACTGCAGCTGTGATTCTGGTTCTGAGCTCATCCAAGTCAGTAGGTAATGGAGGAACATAAACACAGTCTTTTACGTATCTCCATAAAAAGAAGTCACAAGGTGTGATGTCTGGAGATCTTGGAGGCCAAGAGTGTAGTGCCAAGTCGTGGGGTCCCGTGTGTCCAATCCAACACTGAGGCAATGTTTCATTTAGAAACCGACAAACTTGGAGGTTCCAATGTGGCGGTGCTCCACCTTGCTGAAAAATGTAATCTTCAGATTCTTCATTCTTCTGTGGAAGTAGCCAGTCCTGCAGCATTTCAAGATAGGAGTTTCCCATAACAGTGTTTTCCTCAAAAAAGAAAGGACCATAAGCCTTTCTAACAGAAATCGTACAAAAAAACATTAAGTTTTGGTGAATCACATTCATGTACAATTTCATGTGGATTCTCAAGTCCCCATATGCGAACATTGTGGTGTGAAACATTACTGCTTAGATGAAAGGTTGCTTCATCACTAAAAATCAACCTTTGTAGGAAGGTGTCGTCCTCCATGTCCTCAAAATCTGTTCGTTTTTTTTGTCACCTACACAAAGAGCTTGCACCAGTTGCAATCTGTATGGCTTCATAGGTAAATGTCGCTGTAACACATGCCAAACAGTCACATGAGGGATGGTAAGTTCTCAGCTAGCACGACGAGTGGACTTGCACGCTTCGCTGAAAAGCCTCTTGAATTCGTTGCACATTCCCCTCTGAGGTGCATGGTCGTCCAGGACTCTTTCCCTTACATAAACACCCTCTTTCTTGAAATTGTCGATACCAACGACGAATGTTTTTGTCCAGTGGTGGATCAATTCCGTAATGTCATCTAAACGCACGCTGCACTGTAATCACGGACTCGGTCTTGCTAAATTTGAGAACATAAAACTCCTGTTGACTAGACACCATCTTCTCATTAACTAAGCGTAGCGGCTATTTGGGCACTAGTAGTGGCATCTAGCGGTCGTCCTATCAAACTCTGGGTCAAGGCCGTTCACATGGTACAAGTCGCGTTCATTTGTGCTTCGTGGTTGCAGAGATATACAATTTTCAAATCGGAACATTCTTTTTGAAATACCCTGTAATTACCCTTTTCCATTTGCTTATACATTTCCTGATCAGTACCCTCGAATTACTAAGTCTATAACAACATCCAATGAAGTATTTCATTATATTCACCTCTGTCTCACACCATACAGCCTCAATAATGAGCATTATTCACAAGACAAAAACAGAAGAGATCTTATTAAGTATCCACTGAGTACTGAACAAATCAGGCTGGCAGTTTGGAACTTAGCCAACCAAATTGTACTTTCTATTGGATTAACAACAAATACATATGATGGTACAACATGAGATTTTATGCCAGCTGGGGCATTGTCTAGAACAGGGGTTCCTAACCTTTTTGTTTCCTAGAGCACATTCAAAATACCGGTAGGGTGACAGGCGCCATCTATTTTTTCAAGCAAATTTTTTGAATTCTTTTGTTAAATGAATACATATAAAGTTTATATTATAATCAAATGTTTTATTACTTAAAAGTTTACATTATATAAAAATTTAAATATATATGTAAGTTAGTGTGATCTTTGGCATTGCATTTCATTGGCCAGTGAGTGCTTCATAATTAGGAGAATATGATGATATTCCAGTTCTTAAACTGGAATATCATCATATTCTCCATCATCATCTTGTTCATCATATGAACAACTTCGAATGCACATCTACTTTACATTGTATGCGTTTAATACTCGTCATGTGTCATTAACGCATGCATCATATAGCATGCCATAAATTGCTGCGTGATTATTTCAGACTATACGGCACACGGTTGAACAGCGGCGGGCACACACAAATTGGGCGCCATGGTGCCTGCGGGCATAGGGTTGGGAACCCCTGGTCTAGAACCCCTTCCCCACTATTTTTCTAGGATGCTATATTCATGAAATAATGATCATAATTGCTGATATACAGACCAGTCTATAATTGGAAACTTCTGTTCTCAAACCATGCTTGTGGAGAGGTATTATTTTGTCTTCTTTCCACTCCTTAGGAACCTTCCCCACTGCGAGACTTACATTAAATAACCAGGTCAGTGGTATGACTTGGCTAACTTTTTTGCACATTCCTGAAAAATACTTGTGATATGTCATCCATTCCTTATTAGCCTTATTAGCATCTAACCCCAAACAACACTTGATACATCTCTGATTCTTTCACCTTTAATTCTCCTAATCCTTGCCTACTTTCTACATATTGCACAGCATCATTCACACCACTATGTTATACACTAATGAAGTGGTTGGTAAGTAATTCCACTATACCCTTTTCAATGGTTATTCTGCTATCCACCAGTGTGTCAACCTGCCATAATTATTTTTCCTTTTGCTTGCCACATTAGCAGAAAAATTCCCTTGGATTAGCTTTGACCTGACTAGCAAATCTCCTCTCTTATTCTGCTTTTCCTTTTTAACCATGTAATTCATTTTTCTAGCCTGCAGTTTATATTCTTCATGCATCTGTATACTACAAACTGTCTTGTACTTCTTCCATAATAACTTCTTTTGTAACACTGCTTGCTTAATTTCATTGTTTATTCGCTTTACTCTTGGTATGCAGTTATGCATTGCTTGTGTTAGATACCACCTTATCATTTCATATGCATTGTCAACATCTTTTCTAAGCAATTCATCAACCCAATGTATTGATCCTAGTTGACTACGGAGTTTCTCATAGTCATCCACCTGATAGTTCTACATGTAGACCTTCTTGATAACAGTTTTTTTCCTGTTTGACTACTTCCAAACCAGTACTTCATGATCACTTTTACCACCGCTGGCAGTGTTGATACCTCATTCACAACCACATCCTGTGAGGATATCATCAAATCCAACACTGATAAATCTTGTATTGTTTCCATCATATGCTGCTTTAGATAGTTATCATGGAAACTTATGGGATTCAAATCCATAGCCTTTGCTGTAAACAACACTTTTTTTTTTTTTAATCAGCTGAGCTACTGAGGTAGGCATATGCAACACCAATTACATTCAACACATCTTTTATTTAATACTGTATGAATATTTTCTTGTGCATTGCATTCTCAGGTTGTTTATATATTTTTAGGATCAAAAAATACGAATTATAAATGAAGATAGAAACTTGAGAGAGAATTGGGATTTGGATGTTTCATTTCAAAGTGTAGGTAACTATCCAATTATTGAATTCCATAATATGTGCATGTATAGTATGTAAATTACTAAATAGTTCAAAGTAGGTGTGTATATTTTATTTTTAATAAACCTCATAAACTCAAGGTGTGAATTGATTTGAATTATGGCCAAAGCAACTAAAGCTATTAGGCTATGGTATTGCAGTGGCAAATTGTATATGTTTTTCTGGATCATGCTTTTTAAACTGACAGTGAATTAGCTGGTCTAATACAGAAGTGACAAAATTTTTTCTTCCTTTAAGCTCTTTTTCATCTTAAAAAGCCAGCCAGCTAGCCACAGAAATAATATGCTTACCTCATAGCATTAGCTGTTGTAGCCTTAATTCAAAAACCTTAACCCCTTGCAGTTCTGCCTGTGTTGCTTGATTAAAAAAATCTTGCTATCTGCATGAAACTGGCAGATCACTTTTAGCTGAAAAATCCTTGGAAGGATTCTTCAGTTGCTAAATGAAATTCAAACTCCCTCATGTATCTAATCAAAGTTGAAATGTTGTGATGTCCTTGTGACTGCACTACAGAAGCACTTATATAAACTCAAGGTGCTAATGCAAGCTCATCCAGCATAAGCTTTTACAAGCATTGATACCTTATGTAGGATTTGAACCTTTTGTAGAGCAAGCAGTGGTTTTCACAAGGATTGGTAGATAATGCTCATTTTTTTTGTTTAAGTGAATGAAGCATTTACATAGAAAAAAAACTAAATGTTGGTTTAATGACTCCAATATTTTATCTGAGATATTGTTGTAGTTACAAAAGATACAAAATAAGAATTGTAATATGCACACAAGAAAAAACAAAACAAGTGGAAGTAATCAGACTAAAAGCATAAAGTCCTGTGTGTGTGTGTGGGGGGGCTTTTATCTGTAGGTAATCTTGTTTATTGAACAAGAGGTGATTTAGAGTTTTCCAATGTAACTTGGGATGTTTCACAGAACTATATAAATTCTTATTCTTAGACCTCCCACCCAACAACCAAGGCTGTCCATAAGCACTCATAGAGGAATGCCTTAATGTTTAGCACTTTGTGCTTAGATTATTATTATTTGGGACCTCCATAGAGTCATTAGACTCATCATGGGAGATCTATCTTAATTAACACAAAATCTATCATACCATTCCTTAAACTCATTGACTGTTTATGCTCTCACTACTTTATCAGGCAATGCATTCGAAGGTCCAACCATTCTCCTTGCAAAAAAGCCACTACTCACCCTCTTATTCACCACCTCCATTGGTAATTTTCAGGAATGGACCTTGTCCTTGCTCCTTCCTTTCAATCTACCAAACTTCAGCACCTTACATTTTGTTGCATTAAATTGATACTCCCATTTATTTGTCCAGCTTATTGAAATCCTCTTGAAGGGCTACCACATTGACATTATTACTGATAACCTTTCCCAGCTTCACATCATCTGTAAACAACTGAATATTTCCATGCAATCCATTGACAGTGCCATTAATATAAAGGTTAAACAATATGTGTCCCAGTACTGAGCCCTATAGGACTTCCCTTGTAACATGCTGTCTGCTTGATACTAATCCCTCATACACAGTCCACTAATACTTATCAGACAGCCAATCCCCAATGCAACTCACTAACCTAATATCCAAACTCATATGCTGCAACTTAATTATCAGCTTATCATTACTTAAACAAGAACATCCCTTAACAAATCCATGCTGACCCCTGCCAATAACATTACCCTCATCTGCCCAATGCTTTCTATTATATCATATTTTTTATTCTAATTCTTTCTACTTGTTTTTGTTACTTGTGTACCCTTGCATTTTTTATATCATATCCTTGATGATCTTTGTGACAGAAACCAAATATTGAAGTCACTAAACATCATTTAATTCATTTCTAATGTACTACTGCCTTCATTCCATTAAACCAAAACATAAGCTTTAAACCTAAATGCATGATTCAGGTAATGTTCACTTTATATCATTGTTATCTGCTAAATATTTGCATCTGTGAAATGAATAAGGCTTTTACGTAAGGCATAAAGAACAGTGAATTATTTTAGCATTCTGAAATTTCATTATTCTCATTATGTAGCATATATTTTGGATATGAGAAAAAGGAGGTGATATAACAGAAATATATAAATTTGGAGGGATAGCAATGTCATATTAATGCAGAGATTATTCACAAAGTGGGGGTAGAATGAAAGACCATTCCTGATAGTTCCTGATAAGAAGGATGCGAGAAAGCAATGAACAACAATTTTTTACTTGGAGTGTGATGGGTGAACATCATCAGAAATTGTGGTGATTGCAAATACTGAATAAGTTTAATGTATCCTTTGTAATATACAGGGAAGACCTTTTGCAATAAATTTCTATGAGCAACAGTATTTTTTGCAGAATGTGTTTGTGGTAGATGATTTTCATCACTTGGTGTGAGATTGCTTGTTAGACTCTAAAAAGTAACTTGAAAAAAAAGATAATGTTTTCTAACTCTTAGCTTTTTAGCTTGCATTGCTAAATATCATAACTACTGGCATTGCCACATCCATTTCTATCTTTATATGTATTCATAAAACAGATTTGCTTAGGACAGTGATTCTCAAACTGGGTGCCGCGAAATTTTGAATCGTTTATTTGAAAAAAGCAAAATATTCAATTGCCACAAATAACTAAATCAAAAACAAAAAAATTATATATTTTGATTTTAATGGATGAAGCGTATATAAAAATTATCATTTTTTGTATCATTCTTATATTATATCCTGGGACTTCATTAGATCACCACGTGTCGTAGTAACTAGATGTGATGGCACATAAATACTGGGGAAAATGAACTAATGAATGGTTAGTTGTCTTGCTGTCTGTTTTAGTATCAGTGTGACAAGTATTATACATGGTCATTTCCCCTAAACAAAAATCATGAGTCTTTTGTCATCGGTGAGAATAAACGAAGTACGATATTAAAATCGTTAAAATCAAGTTCTGCTGGGTGAATGTGCATACTGTAGTAGCAGGAAACGAGAGAGCAGATCAGCTGGCTAAAGAATCGGCTATAAGCCAACAGCTAGCAACAAGTTACCGAAATCTGCTATAAAACACTTGCAGAAGAAATAAGCCTAAACTTGTGAGAAGAAGAAGAATGGAAAACATCAAAACTTATCTAAGCTGGATGAGCACACAATCACCATTTCATTATAATCATCTCCATAATTATGTACATCTAACATTAACAATTGCATAGTTTAATCACTCTTATGCAAAGATTCTCATCATTGTCTAGTTTTTTTTCTAACTTTCCATATATCTTTTTATACCAAATAATTTCTCTGTACTCCTGATATGAGATGTATTCAAGTGCAGGCCTTTCCTCTTATGTAAATCTGTTCTTCTCTCAAACTCATTACACATCCAAAAAGTTGCAGCCATTTCTTCTGCACAGCATGCAACATTACATTGTTTCCCATCATACCCCTTCTTTTTAAATCAGCACTATCATATCTTTGTAACAGAATAACAATTTTCACTCTTTGCTCTCACATCTTTCAGCAGTCTTTTCAGATCCTCTCTTTCCAACTGCATTTATTGCTAGCTGAAGTGTGTATGTGTGAGAACCACCATCTTTTACTTTTCTGTTTTTCAGTTTTGTTATATTTTTGTCATTTGCTTCCAAAAAAACTTGAAGTGGCATCAAGCACATCAGTGGAATTCTTTATTTGTCTTGCAATTTAGAAAGTTAATTCATTTTTGTAACTGGCATATATCAGTTTAGTAGGGCAGGCCTTTTTGCTCTTGATTAGTAATCAACATTTGTTTTTGTTTTGCTGCTCTATTGTTCTTCTATGTTTTTAGCTCAATTTTATAGGACTGCTTAAATATCTCCAGAAATATATTAAGAAAATTGGATTGATTGCAGTTGAGAGGAGAGAGAGAGAGAGAGAGTATGCATAGGAATATGAATGAGATTTAGGTGGCAGACCTCTGATTGTAAGATAATATGATAGGTGTTAAGCAAACAGTGATAGTATTAGGAAAAGGCTGCTTGGATTTGTTTGGACCAATAACATAGATGTTCCTCAATCAAATCACTTTAGCCACAAATTATAGTGCCAGCAAGAGATGGTTGACTGCAGATGATATACTGATGTGAAAAGCATACAGAAAAGTGAGCTCTAGAGTAATATTTGAAAGTTGGAGGGATGTCATCAGGAACAGAATTTTGGTATAAAGTTATTTAGTATTCTTGTCTTTATTTTTTTTTTCCAAAAAAAAAAAAAAATTACAGGAAGCATATGGTGCTCAATATGGTACTGTATTATACCATATTGAGCTTATATGGACAATATAAGAGAACAATATGCTACCATATTGTTCTCTTATATGGACATCAGTTTGTGAAATTCACCAGGCTGACTGGAATACTTCTTCCTATCTTGCAAAATTTAATGCTGAAGCAGTGAAGTATGCAGATTGTATTGTTCAGGCAACAGCAACCAATGCAAATCTCAATAAAATCTCGATTTCCACTCTGTCTAAAGTGGTGGTGGAACCCTGAACACCAAGCAGCCAGAAAAGATCAGAACATGGGATATATTTAGAGTCCTGCCACATCAAATCTTTTAAACATGCTCAGGCTAAAGCACATTATGTCACATTAGACTCAGAAACTATCGTGGATTAAGTTTACATCATCTATCATTATGCACCCAATGCAAAAGTACACTATAAAATCTGGTAAATGAAAGGTAGATAGAAAATACACTGTTCATCTACCCTGGAACATAGTAGATGTGTGATTGCTGAACCTGAAGTAATATTGCAGACACTTCAGGAAAGAGTTTTGCTAGAATCTCATCAACGGCTTCATATCCTATTGGGCTAAAGCACATTGTCACATTAGAGTCAAAAACAATTGTGGAGTGAGATTATAACATCTATCGATTATGCAACCAGTATATAAAATTTGTTCAGAATAAAATCTGGTTGGAATAAAATTTTCCAGCCTGGTTTGCCAACTGGTTAGAGTACCCACTCTCCAACTAACAAACTGCTGGTTTGAATCCTGCTATAGGAATGGATGTTTGTGATTATCTAGGTGGGAGATGAATTTCATCACCTTGTGTAAGATCACCTCCCTGCTTATTGGAGGCCCCCCCCCCCCCCCCGTGAACACACATCTACAGACATAAGACACTCCTGGAAAATAAGGATTCTCCACCATATTCCATAGGACTTCAATTTCAAATGCCTACACAGTGAGGTATGCGTCTGTGCGTGAGCATAAATCAGTCAGTCAGGAAAATATGCAGGAATAAGCTGATACTTCCTTCAAAATTCTACCAGTAGATTCAGAGATACCAGAAATAAGAGATTAGAACATAGTGTTGGAACATAGGAGTCAGTTATCTGCTGTATTTGATGAGGGTTGTAACCATTTAATTCTGTTAAAGTTTTGGCAGTGAGAAGTTCTTGTTGTAAGCGTGAGGGAGAGGAGCATATATTATGTGCTCTCTTAATTAGACTTGATAACACCAATTTTTTGAGAGGTGCGATGAGCAGATTTTTGGTGTATTTATCTGCCAGCAAAGATAGGTTTTTGATAAACACTGGTTGGCAAAGTACCGAAGGATGTGCGAGTAAGAAGGATGTCCAAGAATGGTAGACTACCAGCATTATCTTTTTCCATGGTGAATTGAATGTGTGGATGAAGGCTATTCATCCATTGTAGGAAAGTGGCAACTTCATTACTAGAATGAAGCTAAACAGCACCATTGGTTTACCTATTAAAAGCCTATCCATCCATCCCCAAAAAGTTGGGGATGGATGGATAGGCTTTTAATAGATAAACCAATTTTTGTATGTACTGTGTATTCCTG
This sequence comes from Typopeltis vanoorti, assembly GCF_054136105.1. NCBI lineage: Eukaryota > Metazoa > Arthropoda > Arachnida > Uropygi > Thelyphonidae > Typopeltis > Typopeltis vanoorti. Next base: position 93,500,170 of record NC_143566.1, read on the forward strand.
TTTGATTTGCTTGTTTCTACACACTGATGATGATGATGATGTACTGTTATTTTCATTACAAAATATCTGTACTTTCATTAAAGTTAGGTAATGCGTGTGTAGCTCAGTGGATGTGGCATTTGCACACCACAGTGCTAACTGCACGAAGGAAGACTTGCTTTCAAATCTAGTCGGCGACTAGAGGAAATTTTTCTAAGGCTTTTTTTTGACCAGTTCCGAGTTAGTCGATCTCTGGCATGGGCAAGCGGGTTTTTTCTCCCAAAACTCTGGTTTTTCGCCCCGTAAACTCAAGAAAATCGACCGTAGAACCCACATTATTTCAGACATTAAATATATTGTGTTAGGTTAGGGACCATAAGATGGCGGCACATGTTGAGCCATCTCTCTTCACTGTGTGCCGCTTAATTAATGATAGCCTTATGCCATCTATCTCTGATTGGGTACCAGTGCAGATTGAACTGCCCACTCAGTCTCCAGAAGGTAGAGCTAAATTGCATCGCCTACTCCCTATACAGGAATAAAAAGATGTAAAAAGACATTAGCTGATTTTTTTTTAAGTTAATTACTGTGGTTATCCTGTAATTTGTTGTTTTTTGATAACTGTATTGGTTTAGTATAAATACTGTGAAGATCCAAATTTAGTTTCAAATCTAATTCTTTGCTCTTGATGAAAGAGATACTTGAAAGAAATATCTGGCTGCATGCTGAAAGCTGAGAGTATCAATTAAATCAGTATCAATTACTTGTCACTTCATTTTAGTATGTATCAGTAGATAACAAGAAAGTGTTGTGAATGGAAAGAACTGTTGAGAGAAGAGGGTGTAAGTATTGTAAGTATAGTAGGAATGATAAGGAAGAAAAATGTATTTATAAGGATTAGACATGCAGCCCAAAGGAATTGCTAGAGAGTTCTATCACTATGCATTGAGTAAAATTAAAGGCAGAAGAACTAGTGAATGAATATGGTAGAAGGGTGATAGCTAGAGGAGAAATAGTAGATCTGTTGAATGTTGCTCTCTCTGTCTCTCTTTTTTTTTTTTTTTTTTTTTAATATTTAACCTACAAGCGAAAGGTTGCCAGACCTACTGCACATCATTGCCAAGTGTGCGTAATACTTTTGTAGATTTTGCTATGAACTGATGCTATGATATGACATCTGTGGTGGCAGTCAATGAGAGACAGATATGCAATATCCATTGCTGCTACTGTGTCATTGTAGACAGATCCTTTTGAATGAGTGGAAATGAAACAAAATAGTCCTGTTATATAAGAATGGTGCCAAGATGGATGTTGCAAATTATAGGCGAATCAATATATCTGGTCGTGAAGATTTGGAAACCAACTTTATTTCGATTCAAATACAAAAATGGATAGATAGAGAATTGATACTCATTGGGAGCAAGGAGTAAGGTGTAGTAGACATAGAAACAAGAGGATTGTGTGTGTGAGTGTGAGCAAGAAAGGAATATGATGGCTTGGGATGTAGGGAGAACAGTTGAGTTTGAAGAAGGTTCTGGGATGGGATGGGTAAGGAGAAAAGGGAAGGCATGGAGAAGTCTCATTTAATAAGAAGTATAAAAAAATGGTAGTATAAATCCAGAAAACAGCTGTTATGGTTGTATATGAATACTAGAACTATCAGAAACAAAGTAAATGAAATGGTTGCATTGATTGAGTTCATTCAGCCAAAAATTGTAGCCAAATTCAGCCAAATTATAGGCGAATCAATATATCTGGTCGTGAAGATTTGGAAACCAACTTTATTTCGATTCAAATACAAAAATGGATAGATAGAGAATTGATACTCATTGGGAGCAAGGAGTAAGGTGTAGTAGACATAGAAACAAGAGGATTGTGTGTGTGAGTGTGAGCAAGAAAGGAATATGATGGCTTGGGATGTAGGGAGAACAGTTGAGTTTGAAGAAGGTTCTGGGATGGGATGGGTAAGGAGAAAAGGGAAGGCATGGAGAAGTCTCATTTAATAAGAAGTATAAAAAAATGGTAGTATAAATCCAGAAAACAGCTGTTATGGTTGTATATGAATACTAGAACTATCAGAAACAAAGTAAATGAAATGGTTGCATTGATTGAGTTCATTCAGCCAAAAATTGGTGGAATAAGGGAGGCATGACTGGATGAAGAAGGATAACATACCGATAGAAATGGAATGGCATCATGTTTTTCATGAAGACAGAAAAGGTAATAAGGGAGGCAAGTGTTATTGTTGACAGAAAAGAAGTCATATCCATGCAGGGTAGAGATGTAAAGGGGAAATAGTGGTAGTGGTTTTGAGATAGTATGATGTGAGATAAAGGTGAATGGAAAAATGCTTAGTCAGATGTTGCTATAGACCTGGCAGTGTGATGTAGTGATCATGAAATGTATAAGCAAATTAGCCAAGCAATTAGTGTGATGTTAATTATGATAATAATGTTATGAGCCTCAGTTATGAATGTTTTGTGCAGATTTGTATTCTAGTTGATGCTGGGAACTCTGCATTCAATGTATCAGCCAACAAATGACAGTTTTTACATATTATCATTTGTGATGATAAGGGTGATGTCATTTATGGTAATATAGACTGGGATGAAGATATAGCAACCAGAAGTAAAGAAAATGAATTTTTCAAGTGGAGGGACAACCACTTCAAGCAGTATGTAACAGAGGGCAAGCAAGGATTGAGTGGTCTTGGATTTGATCATCTCATCAGAGGATGTTATTATAATGAGGTATCAAATCTCCCTCTAGTTGGTGATGGTGACAATGAAGTGATTACAAGGGTAGTTACTAGCAATATGAAGACTTCTCTGAGGAAAGGGTGTATATGGAACTACAAAGCTGGTGATTACAAAAAGTCAAGAGACAGTTTGCAGCCATAGCATGGAATGAGGAGTTAGTTGGAAAGGAGATCAATGCTGCTTGGGTGCTATTCAAGACTGTCTAGTGGAAGTAATGTCTAAATGTATTCCAAGGGTCAAAAATTTAAATAAGGTGGATGAATACAGATATTAAGCATACAACAATGGAAGAAGGCATTATGGAGGTAACATAATATGAGTTGTAATAATCAGTTCCATGAGAAGTACAAAGGACAGGCAAGGAGGGTGACTTTATTGATAAGGGTAGCAAAAATGCAGTATGATCAGCCATTACCTGATGAAGTCAAAAAATGATCCTAGGAAGTTCTTTCTATATATAGCCATTAATTATGGTAGGATGACTTTGATTGGAGAAAATTGTGCATGCAAGGATATAATTGAGATATTAAATGAACAGTTCATGAAGATCTTTCATCCTTGTGAATGTAACAGCATGCAAAGTTTGAGAGTGTGAGTGAGCAAGAGGTATATGTGGAATTAAGTAACCTTGATATTAATAAGGCTATAGGACTTGATGAAGGAATGTGCCAGGGGGTTGACATCTGCTTTGGCACATATTTGTTTAATGTGTCTCTTACATGAGTACTTGTATATAGAGGCTAATGACTTTTCATTAGTTACCTTAGTATCCCATGATGCAAAGCACGCACGCACGCACACACACACCTTTTCAGACATGTATAATGTTATGCATTATGAGAAGGGCCACTACCCATACCGGTTTTGACCTCTATTGAAGTCTCATCAGTGGGAGCCATACCCAGAAGAGATACCAAGGCTGAAGTAATGCAGAAGTCATATATTTCCCATTTGATTAGTTGTATATAACACCACAAAGTAGGAATCATTGCATTGTCCAGAATGTTCAGATATCTCTTGGAGTTTAGTGTTTGTGGCACTACAAACAGAGATCCAAGGCTAAACCAGAAAAAACAGGATGATACTATCACACTGCCACCTCTGAATTTTTTAGTTGGGGTTATGCACTTTGGTAAGAGACATTCATCAGGCATCCACCATACCCACACTCATCCATCTTCTTAGTAGATGGTGTTATTTGTCATTCCATAACAGTTTTCCAAACATTCACATCCCACTGTACATGCTCTCTTGGCACCACTTAAGACAATGCTGTATGTTAGTTCAGGTAATGTAGAACTATAAAGTGGATGACCCACCACACTCACCGAATGTGTGGTGGGTCATCCACTGCAGATGCAAGTGCTATCAGCAGTGGATGACCATGGAAACCCATGAGCCTCAGTTCTGAATGTTTTGTGCAAATTTGTATTCCAGTCGATGCTGGGAACTCTGCATTCAGTGTATCAGCCAACAAATGGCAGTTTCTACATATTATCATTCGTAGTGCCCTACAGTCACATTTGGCGAGTGTGGTGGGTCATCCATTGCAGGTAGCACTTGCTGTTGACTCCCTTTGCTTCATCTCAGTATCTATATAATTATTGATTCTTGACCTGGGATGGCCCAATTTGTCAACAAATTTCCAAACAGATAGGCTTGTAACATGGCATCCTATCATGCCTCTTTCAAACTCTGTATGTTCCCTTCTCACAGCCATTTCACTTGGACACAATTGCACTGACATGGGACCATCATATTCCTCCATATACTGGTTACAAACATATGACTTTTTACATGGCAAGATGCACCTTGCCCATGGGGGTGTCTCTTAACTTCTTTCCAAGTAGTGTAGGTGTCTATAGATTGTGTGTTCACTGGTTTCATTTGTATGTTATGTGGCATAAAAATCATGAGATTCCTTGAGGAAAGCCTGCCGTCTTTGTTTTATAAGCACTGTAATATTTGGAAAAGAGGTGTGTTGGTGATAAGAAATGATTTTGATGTGGAATAAATAAGAACTAAATAAATCCTATCCTATCAAACACACACACACACACACACACACACACACACACTGCTCATCCAACGGGCTTTAAATTCATTCTCTATTTCTGCACTCACTAATGTCCAACAATATATTCCACTTGCCTCCACTGACTCCTCAAATATTCTCTCCTGCTTCCTGGAGAATAAAGAAATAGTTGAGAGGATAGAGAGACAGATTACGCAGATGGTATCCCAAATTTTGATGGTCTCTATTCTCTTCCCTTTGTATACCCTCTGTTCAAAAAGAAACCGAACTTTTCGAAAATAGAAGAAACTAGCGACATCTGTTGTATCTTTTTGTTGAAAGTGGCAACCTTCATTAGTATTGTGTCAACTGTTTATGACATTTGTTTCATTAGAAGCTGAGTTATAGTAGCAAGAGTGACAGTGTGTTTTGATGAATGGTTGGAAAATGAGTTTCAAACAGAGAGCTGCGATTGACTTTTATGTTAAACTTGGTAAATGTTTTACCAAAACGCATCAAATGCTTCAAAAATCATACGGTGATGAATGCTCATCCCGTACTCAAGTTTACGAGTGGTTTAAGCGATTTCAAAGTGGTCATGAGACGTTTGAGGACGACGAAAAGCCGGGCCATCCAAAATCTGGACTGAGCAAAATTAACATTGAAAAAATGCGTGATTTCATCAAAGAAATCGGTATAGAAAACTCGAAATCGTCCATAACATTGATTTAAGATGAATTGGGGATTCCAAAATCAACTATGCACAACATTTTAACCGAGAGTTTGGGCCTTCATAAATTGAATTCATGATTTGTTCCCCACAAGTTGACCGACGAACAAAAAATGTATCGAATTGAACACTGCAAGGAACTCATTAAAATCGCTTGTAAGGACTCAAATTTCCTTGAAATGATCGTTAGTGGTGATGAAACATGGTGTTTTGAGTACGAGGCCGAAACAAAGCACCAGAGTGCTGAGTACAGATCACCAGAAGAGGAGCAATGCTGATTTATTTCTAGGATTCCAAGGGCATTATCCACAAAGAATTCCTTCTGCCTGGCCAAACGGTCAATGGTAAGTTTTATCTTGAAGTTTTGAAGCGATTGATAGTGAGAATTCATCGCGTATGGCATAAATATCGTGATGCAGGCAGCTGGTCACTTTTGTACGATAATGCACCATCTCATCGTTCGAACATTGTGAGATAGTTTTTGAGCAAAAACCAAGTTTTTGTTTTGGATCACTCACTGTATTCACCTGATTTAGCACCCTGTGACTTCTTTCTCTTCCCCGACTTCATTTGCTGATGAAAGGAAAGCAATACGACACCATTGAAAATGTTCAAGCGGCATTAACCATGACCCTCAACAGTATCCCAAAAACCGATATAAAAAAACTCATTTAACAAATTAATTGACCATACCAAATGCTGTATCAAAGCTGAGGGAGAGTATATTGATTGAAATAAATTATTTGAATAATTATAATTGGCCTGTGTTTTATTTTCTATCAAAAGTTCGGTTTCTTTTTGAACAGAGGGTATAATACCTTTTGCATTACGTTAGTACACACTTACAGTTTGATATACTTAAGCATCATCATATATGATCCTTTTCCTATCCACCAGGCTACGTATACGATATTCTCTCAGTGTGTCATCATACCTCAACATTCCAGAAAACCAGCCAACACCACCTTAGTACTCCTCTCTGAACACTTTCCAATTTAACTATTTCCACTACAACCTCCTCTGTATCTGCATGTTTGTTTAGACATAAACATAAGATAAAACAGTGTTTATTGATTGCAGGAATCAGATATTTTAAATAGAAAATATTCATCCATCATCAGTGCTAACAAATTAGGCAAATGCTAAAGAGAATTGACAGCATTTGGCTAACTTGGCAAGTGCTACATACTAGAAGGATGATATTATTATTATTTGTGACACCTCCCGGGAGTTCAAAGACTCATTGAGGGAGGGCACCTAGTCTACAACTCTGTCTCCACCAGCGTCATCTACTGCCCACCACTACCACTAGTATTTTCACTGATAATCACAAGCATCCATGCCCACGGCAGGATTCGAATCTGCAGCCTTTCAGCTGGAGAACATGTATGCTAACCACTTGACCAATCAGGCCAGTGAATAATTAAATATGTATATCTGATAGATAGATATATATTTATTGTGTCAGGCTGCAAGGTTATGGGACAAAAATTTTCATCATTGCACATTTTGATGAAAAGATTGCAAGCTGCATGCTACATCGATCTTATTGCCTGTGTTGCTTGGGATTGAGGAAGTGGTGGAGAAGATCCAGAAAATGAGTGACTGAGATAATGATATGTCAGTGGATTACTACCCATCAAGATAGATTGATGGTTTGTGAGTTATAAAGTCTGGTTGACAAGCAGAAAAGATAGGATGTTAAAAACATAGAAACATGAGTTAAGGGAATTTGTAGTACTGAAGCAGATCGCCTTTAGAAATTGTGTAAGAGTGTGGTTAGCAAGGGTGTGAGAACTAAATTGTTTGGTTGGAAAGTGGTGAATTGGTGGAATGGATTGCTGCACTTAGTTGTAAGTGCTTTGTCAGTCAGCAAGTTCAAGAAGTATGGTAGGTATTGTGTGAATAATGGGTAGTGTGGTCTTTCTACATGGGCTGCAAAGTGTTAGTGAACAATTAGCCCATTGGCAGTTTAAACATATGGTCCTGACAGTTAACAGATTAAGTATGAAGAATATTGATAGGAAGCTACTGCACTTCATTTTACACACAAGAAATGCGAGTTCCATTACAAGTTGCTTTCCAAGCAGGTTTCATATATTATTTTATTCATTAGATTTTTCATTATCATTGCAATGAGTATTATGCCATTTTACTAATATTGTAATTTTGCATGTCTGCGAAGTTGAGGTACTTATATTTTTTTTGTTAGTTTTTTGACCATTGTTAAAACCACTTATTTAGTTTCATCATATCTTAACCTTTTTGTTGCTGAGAAAACAGAAGCCAGCCAAACTCTCTTTGCTGACTTATTTTCATTTATATTTGAAATTAAAAAATAATATGCAGAATTTTAGGCTATTTTTTTCAGTTCAAGGTTAACCAAAATTTTGCTCATTTTTTTTTTTTAAATACTGAAGTACTGAACATTCTGTATTATCTCTCTATCATCCTTTCAAAATCAGTCAGCATGTGATATTTTTTGAAAGAGTGGATAGATGTACATAAACAGTGCAGCATTTGTAATACATATATATCTGCTGTCTGACTTGTCAACTGCCTGTTATTTTTATTTTATTGTTTCACAATGGGGGCTTCATTATTAGCCAGTGATTTGTCTAACATTCTCTCTTTCCGCTGATTTCATGTTGTTTTCATAAGTTGAGGTCAGCATGCACACTTCCCACTGTTTACTATCCCTGGGAAGACAGACTATGTGACACACTAAGTGATTCAGTACTTGAGGTCAGCATGCACACTTCCCACTGTTTACTATCCCTGGGAAGACAGACTATGTGACACACTAAGTAATTCAGTACTTGACTGAATTATATTCATACTAGATGTCATCACAGGACTGAAAAATTCTAATATATTTATAAATTGTTTCAGCACAGATTTTTTTAATTTTTTCAGAAGTGTGCTCAAGGATACCCGAGCTGAGTATGGAAGCCATTTTAACTGCTCCAGATAAACTCAAGCGATGAACACATTAATTTTTGTGATTTTTCGAAAGCCTCAAATTCACTTCATTATAAATGAATACCTTGTCATCTGCAAAGGGTATCTTTTTTTTTTTTTTCATGGTAATCTCATCCACGAGGGATTGGTCAGCCTATAACACTTTAATACCATGGATAGCAGATTGGTACAGAAAGAAGAAACTTATTAACATGAGATTTGAAGACCAGTAGATTGTAATCTGTAGGAAATATGTAAGAAGGAAGATTGTTCCAAATGCCAGCAGTAGAAGGAATGACATGACGAGGTTGAAACATTTGTGTCATTTTAAGTTGAACTGTGAAAGAATAGCTGCTGCATGTGCTTTAATAGATTTAAAAGAGAGCTAGAGAATTATCAATAGAGAACAGTAATTCTAATGAACAGAACCTGTGAAAATATTTGCATAAAATGCAGTTAACAGAAACTGAAGGTCTGTGTGAAAGAGAGCAGAGTGAATTGATGAGAGATGAATCTTTATTCAACCTAATTACTCACTTCTGTACTGAGTCATATAATTTTGGGTAGCTCTTTGGCGTGATGTGAAAACAGCATTCACTGGTAGGATAGATATGTGATTTGGAACATTAGCATTAATTTCAAAGTTTGAGTGTATAAATATCTATCTGTCCATCTTCATATGTAATGTGCATCCAAGTAAACCTATGTTGAGAACTTAACCTTAATAGGCTTTTGTGCCAAACCCAATTAAATGCCTTAGAGCAACTGCTTAATATTCTTCTGACTTTTCCATGACATTTGTCCAAAGGTGAGTGACATATGCAAGAAGATTCTTCATATTGGTGATTGCTTGTTAGTTGCTTCAAGGTAGCATCGAAATTGACCTTTCATGGTTTACTCCATTACCATAGAGCAGCATTTCTCAACCTTTCTAAGTCCAAGGACCAGTAAAATGCCTAAAACAATTCTCTGCACCACTAAGTTACAGAGGCATGGGGGGGGGCGATCCACCCTGGGTGGCACTTTTTTGGTGTTTAAGAAATCTTGCCATACTGTCTATAAAACAGCAATTGGGCGATGAAATAGACTTCGATGATTTTGCGAACAGAAAAGCAAGAAAAATAACATTTTAGAATGTTGGAATTAAAGTTTTACTTCAAAAATAAACAGTGTTTTTAATTTATTTCTCTATACGTCGTTTTGACTTTTTGTAATTTTTTTAAAAACCTATGTAGGAATTACCAACATTTCGGAAAAACTGTACCATTTATAACATAATTAATCTGTATATAATAGGCAAAAAGTTTGAAATGGAAATTATATCATTTATTTTCATACTTGCCTGATTCATTAAAGTACAGTTTTCTTTCCAGTTTTCATAAAGAGTGTTGAAATTCTACTTTGACTTCGAAGTTGGGAATAGCAGATGTTTTACTTTGACTAAAACATCTAAACATTCCCAACTTGCAGTACACCAATTTCACTACAACTGCCCATGTCAATGCTGTTTTACTATCCACTGGTAGTGGATAATAAAGTTTAGGAGCATGTAGAAGAAGTTATATTCTTCATATTATTATTATTAACGGCATCTCCATGGAGTCTGAGGACTCATCATGGGAGACCCAAATCAAACATCGTACACAAATCCTATCATACCTCTCGTTGAATCCATTCACCGTCAGGAAACTCATAACCAATTCTGTCAATCAATTCCATTTATTCACCACTCTCCATACAAAAAATCTGGTCTGCACACTCGCCCTTACACAACTTCCACAGATAGCCCCTAGTTCTCTGACTGTTGTCATATATTAAAAAAATTCGTTTGCATCAATTTAATACCTTTAAGAAACTTAATACCTTTAAGTTTCTATCATGTCCCCTCTTTTCTGCCTATCAACTAGTCTTTGTAACCCATGAACCTTCAATCTATCCTCATAGGCAGTATTACACAGACCTGTCACCATCTTGCTCACTCATCTCTGAATCCTTTTGACCACCTCTTGATCTCCAAGGAAACCAGTTAACCAAATCTGTGCATAGTAGTCAAGATGTGGCCAAATCATACCCTTACAAAGAGAGATAATAACTTCCTTATCTTTATTTGTTAGTGTATTTTCCAAATTATTTGTTGTTCTGTTTTACCAACTTTTGCAATATACCCTCTGAACTTCAATTCTTTGTCCACCATTATCCCCAAGTCCTAGCCTCATCAATTTCCTGCAAACCAATACCATCAATATTACACTCCATATGCACCCTTTTCAACCCGAAGTGCATAACCTTACATTTTGCAATGCTAAATTGATAATCATTATTCTTTGCCCAAAATGCCAATTTATTTAAATCATCCTGCAAGATATCTACATCATCTTTATCAACTACTGCTCTCCACAGTTTTGCATCATCAGCAAACAACTAAATATCACCACTTAAATGTTTCTCTATATCATTGATATACAAATTGAAGAGTAGGGGCCCTAATACAGAACCCTGAGGTATGCCACTAGTCACCATTATTCTCCTAGACTCCACTCCCCCAATATACTATTCTCTGGTGTCTGTCTGTCAGCCACCCTCCTGTCCATGCTACTAGCATCATATCCATTCCCATCCTCTACAGTTTTTGTAGTAGTTTTCCATATAGTATTCTGTGAAATGCCTTGGCAAAGTCGAGTAGTATCATGGTGTAGCCATTACCTTTATCCAGTTCTGCAGTTACATTTATTATAAAATGTAAAATAAGTTACAGGACCTACCCTTTACAAAGCCATGCTGTCCACTATAGAATATTGCATCCCTATCCACCCACTGTTGTATTTTACATTTTACCAACTTTTCCAATATATTAATTGGTCTGTAGTTTGCTACCTCTCGCTCTCTTGGATCCACCTTTATGCGGTGGTACTGTCTTACCCTCTTTTCACTGCCTTGGAACCTTGCCACAGTTGAGACTTAGATTGAGCAATTTCATCTGAGGCAATGCCAGTTCTCTTGCACATTCATGTACTACATGGGCTGATATGCCATCCATTCCCACCTCTGTTTTCACATTCATATTTTTTTTTTAATATGAATACCTCCTGTTCATGTACCTCAATCTTGATATGCATCTTTGTAACATCAACTGTAAAATCACCACCTGGATTATATACCTTTTCAAAATGATCACTTAGCAACTCAACTATTTCTTTTGGTTCAGTGGTTCAGTCACCTTCCTACCATGTGCATTGTTTAAAGTCATTCTACCATAGTAATTTTTCGTCTTACTTGCTACATAATGAAAAAAAAAAAAAAAACTCTTTTGGGTTTACTTTGGCCTGTTTGGCAAATTCTCTCTATTAAATATTAAATGTTATTTAATAACTATTAAATTGTATACCATTAGTATGAAGGTTAATTAGGTAGAAGTTAGATAGATGAATAATATCATTAAGCATGAGCTTCAGTAAAACAAAATGCTGTGGGTGGTATATAATGAGAAAGGTGACCAGCAAACTCATGAACAGCACAAGGATCAGGCTAGGTGACTAGTATGATAAGGAAAGCAAAATAAGATTACAAGAAGAAACTATCCAAGCAGGTGAAAGGAAATCCCAAAGAGTTCTTTCCCTATGTGGCAAGTTAGAGGAAGAATGACTATGGAAGAATAACGTTTATGAGTGCTGATGGTCATGATATGACAGTGACAGATAAAATAGTTGAGTTACTGAGTGATCAACTTTGTATACAGGATTTATACCCTTGTATGCATGGGCCCCCACAAGGGTAGGGCTGACAGGGCTCTAGTCTGGGGACCCTTCTTGTTGGGTCAGCCAGTTAAGTGAGACTAACAAAAGACAAAAATAAACTTTATAAAATAAGAATGAATATGTGCTGAGAGGGACTACTAGATTTTGTAATCGTTTCCAACCCATTATCCATCTTTTCAGACTTATGGTTACACTTCTGAACTTCTCATTTGAAAGGATTTACTTTAGTTTTTGTTTTTCGTTCGCCTGTCTCGCTTTCGATGCAGACGCTGCTCCGATGTTACCTGCACACTACCCTACCGGTGCGTATGCTACGGATGCTGACAGAATTTTATTTTATTCATAAAAGAGAAAGCTTTATTTTACGGTTTTAGTTGGCTAAGTTGATCTCAAGAAACTGAAAATTTTATATAAAATTCTTTATTTGAGAAGAATTTGAATTAAAATTTTGCTAGTTAGTAAGTAAAAGAAAATATAAAGCTTTTTTAGTTATGATTTTTTGTATGAAACAAACTTAATTATTTTTTTCCAGATCATACAAATTTGAGATATTAAAAATATTTAAATAAATTGCTCTCAAGCAAGCAAAGACGTTCTAGTTAAAATAAATAAAATCCCAATGTCTGATTCAAAGTACAAACATAAGTCCAGAAGAGGAAACTTAAATCCGAGAGAGAGAATCGAAAGCATCACGAGGTAGTCAATATATAACCAAATTTTTAAAATCTGAAAATGAAAAGGACATAGTTCCCAGTACTAATCATAGTGAAGGTGGTGATAATATTTGTGACATTGAAATCCAAACAGAATATCAGTGTCAAATCGAAACTCATAAAGCAGTCAAAAGTCAAGTGACTGTTACATGTAAACCTCTTGCAATGGAAGAAAAGGCCGCAAGTGAAAAACCTGCAGGAGGAGTGACCATTGAAGAATATGATGCAGTTGATGCTTCAGTTGCAGGTCCTGTTGAAAAATCTGACATAAAATATGATGACCCTAGTATTTGGCTTAGATTAATCTCAAACAACATGTGGCAAGAGACAGAATGAACTATCAGCTTTCAAGAATTCCAAAAGATTTATAAGGAATTGCCAAGAGATCTTAATGGTATGAAATTTCAAGATTTTTTGCTCTATACGAAAACGAAAGGTGAAAGAACAAGAGAACATTTTCCAAGAGAATGGTTAACATTGTGTATATCGAAAGAAAATCTTTATTGTCTACCATGTCATAATTTTTGCGATTCTAATAACAAAAACTTAAGCAGTTTAGCCCAAGAAGGATTTTCGCCTAGAAATAAGCATTGGAAAAAGTTGTATGGTATGTTGCTTCTTCACGAAAATAGTGCCGAACACACAAAACAATATCTGGCTTGGAAATCCCTTTTGCAGTCATTGAAAGGACATGGCATCAATAAAGGCTTACAACTACAAATTCAATATGAAACAAATAAGTGGAGAGCACTTCTTCAATGGATTATAGATGTAACGTTATTTTTATCATCCAGAGGTTTAGCATTTCAAGGAGAGAATACGAAGATCGGAGATGTTCGTAATGGGAATTTCTTAGGTATGTTAGATATAGCCAAGAACGACTTAATCCCCTAGCAATTTTGTGCATCGAAAATGATTTGGCTAAGCTTTTGTGTTATCATTTAAACTAATTGATCCTAAACCCTGTAGAGCAATGTGTTGTCCTTAACCTGAGCGACAGGTAGGGGGCCTGCCAAAAATCCTGGCATGGGGGCTATGCTTGTATGATGTACAAGGGTATATCATACGAGTGAAGTTAATGCTGTGCAATATGTGACAGAGACTTTTGTGGGAATAGAGATGGATAAATTGGAAATTCTTAGGATATTGCAGATTCTCAATGTAAATACAGCTGTGGGATTAGATGAGATATCAGCTCATATTTTGTGAGAATGTACAAGGGAACTGGCAGTGCCTCTGACTAGGTTCTTTAGTTTAAGTCTCAGCTCAGGTGGAGTTCCAAGAGAGTAGAAAAAGAGCAAAATTATATGATACTCAATGAGGGACAACATGGTTTTGTGAAGGGTTAGTCATGCCTCAGTAATTTACTAACTTTTTATAATAGAGTGACAGCTGATTTGGATAAAAGAAATAGCTACACACGATTCTGCTGGATTTTGCAAAGGCTGGCTGAATACTACCACATGGAACTTTGTTACACAAATTAGAACAAATGGGAATGGATATGCCTGTGGCTATGTGGATAAGATGGCTGGCTGCTGGTCAGATATTAGAAAGTGCTACATGGAAGAGCATATCCAGGTGAAAGCTGGTGACTAATATGTGCCTCAGGGTATAGTTCTAAGACAACTATTGTTTAATTTGAGCATAAATTATATAGGAAATAATTTGAAAGTAAATAGTTGTTTGCTGATGATGCCAAATTAGGTAGATTAATAGTGAATCAAGGTGATGTAGAGAGCTTGCAGCATGATTTAACTAAGCTGTCAGTATGGGCAAAAGATAATGGGTGTCAGTTTAAATGTGAGGAAATATAAAATTATGCATGTTGGTATAAACAGATTACAAGCTGTGTTCCACATTGCTGAAACTGTACTACTCCAGTAATTAGATGAAACTTAGTATTTAGGATGGTGGTAGGACAGAGTTGAAGTTTAGAGGACATGCTGCTAAGGTAGCTCATAAGATCACTTGGCTATTGAAGAACACACACACAAATATGTAGAGATAAGGAAGTTGTTATTCCTCTTTATAAGCCTTGATACGTCCATACAGATTTACTGTGCTCAGGTCTGGTCACTTGGAGATGAGAAATGGTGGAGAGAATTCAGAGGTGAACAA
Organism: Typopeltis vanoorti; assembly: GCF_054136105.1. Taxonomy (NCBI): domain Eukaryota; kingdom Metazoa; phylum Arthropoda; class Arachnida; order Uropygi; family Thelyphonidae; genus Typopeltis; species Typopeltis vanoorti. Next base: position 93,515,202 of record NC_143566.1, read on the forward strand.
CCAAGATGATGAGTGGTCTATGAAACGTTCCCTATGAGGATTGGTTGATTGGTGTGTGGACTGCAGAAGTTGGTTGATGGATGAAAAAAAGAGGATGTGATAGAAACATGTAAGTTACTTGAAGAGTTTATAAAATTGATGCAGGGAAATGTTTCAGCACTCAGCTGGAGGGGGCAGAATAAGAAGTCATCCCTGAAAGTTGAGTAAAAGTATGGTTAGTAGTTGTGTGTGAGGAACTTAATTTTTCAATAGGAGAGTTGTGAATGTATGAAATGGATTTCCAGAGTTAATTGTTAGCACTTTGTCTGTTAATTGGTTCAAGGAAATGAATAATAGATTATGTGGAAGTTTGGGTCTCCTTGATGAGTCTCCAGAACTCTGTGGAGCTGCCCGTACAGTAATAACAATAATAATAGTAATTGAAGTGACTGTACCACCTTAGATTAGCTCTTCTCACACATTCCTGAATGCTAATAATGTCAAGTTCTTTCTTAATATAAAAATCGTGTAATATAAATTTGTTAATAAATAAATTTAAAAAAAAATTGTTTGAACACTATCTTCTATACCACTAATTCCATATAAAATTATCCAGTCCTTATTCTGTCTGCAATTTCCATCATCATTCTGTCCCGTAGCAGGCCATCATCCCAAAAGTAAAGAGACTGCTGATCTCAGCATTCTCCTTCCTTAGGGATGTATTAAAGAACCTGTCAAGATGTCCTGTTTCTGTCCATTATGTTTACATGCTGTAACCATTTTTGTTTATATTGCTGGATATACTTTATTATAGCTATTACATTTAGTTTATTCATTATATTTTATGTTTCATCCAGTCCAGTAACATATATCCTGCTGGTCTTTTCATAAATTTCATTTCAACTGATAACTATTTTCACTCCTGTAGGTAAACAGTGATCTTATTAATGCCTTGTAAGCTTTAATTCTGGCTTGCCTTTGTATTTTTGAGTAAAATCTTGATTAATTATTCTAAGTACTCTGCTGTAGTTTTCAATTTAATTATTAATGTCAATTGACTCTTACTTGCTCAAGTTTGTATTGAAAATACATATTTTTAATGTATATTTTACTCTAAATTGATTTCTTTCCATAAAAGGCATGATTTTTACATTTGATATTTCCATATTCAGTTTTTCAGTAATAAGGTTTAAATAGTGCACAGAATATTGAAACTCTTCTTCATTATTGGCCAAGAATACCAAACTGTTTGCACATAACTGTGTCAAGATGGCTATTATCCATTCATATTGGGATATTTCCATGAGTTGTCAGCCCTAATGTCTAACAGTGGCCTATATATATTAGGAGAATTCATTTTTACTCGGTAGGAATATTATAAAATAAGTTTAATGACTATTACCGAGAGAAAAGATGGCAAGATATATTTAACAAGATTTTACTAGTTTCGTTACAAGAACATCATCAGGTATCATACTCAAAGAAATATATAAAAAATTACAGAGACTTAAAATTGTATTAACAGAACAAGTGAAAAACAGTAGCATGTTTGAAAAAATGCAAGTATGAGTTCCATACAAACGAATACTACGCGCTGTCGCGAGTGCGCCAGTACTGAACAGAAGCAACGTGTGCATCCGAGAGATTGTAACTCAGGCTGTTGTTGATATGAGAGGAATCTAGAGAAATTTCTCTTGATTCAACAATCTTTCTTTCAAGTTCATCGTAGCACACATGGATATTAGTAGTTTGAGTCCAGTTTACAATGTGCTGGCGGCCTTCGTCTGAGTTAGCAGAAAAAAGAACGTGGCTAGAGAGAGCGCTAGCTCTAGTCCTGTTATAGGAGATATCTCTACGGTGTTCATCCAAACGTAGAAGGATGGATTTGGCAGTCTGTCCATAATAAGGCTTTCCGCAATCACACAAAATCTTGTAGACTCCTGGAAACTGAGTAGGAAGATGTTTATGTTTGCAAAGTAATGAACGAAGTTTTGGAAGCGTAGTGTAGCACGTTTTGAAGTTAAATTTCTTGAGAATCTGGTAATATATATCATCAATATATCGGTACCAAAAGTCTGGTACCGATATATTGATGATATTTTCCTCATCTGGGAAGACGGCGTCAATAACCTCTATTTATTTTTAGACCACCTAAACAAGTGCCACGAAAAAATTTCTTTCACCCTCGAACTGGAATCGGATGACTGTCTTCCCTTTTTAGACCTCAAACTTACCAGATGTGCTGAGAACATTAAAATCTCAATTTTTAGAAAGCCTACACATACTGACATACCTTCATGCTTCCTCCCATCATTATTCTCCAGAAAAATGTGGTATTATTTCCACTTTAGCCCACCGAGCCAAATCATTACTTCCAGAAGAAACAGAAATTATAAATGAACTCAGTTTTCTTAAAAAAACATTTATTAACAATGGCTTCTCTCCAAAGAAGATTGACAAATTTCTTTCCCCCAGGCTCTCAACTACTGCTGAAGATCCCCCTCCCCCAAGAGCCTTCATCTCCTTGCCTTACATCAGCTCTCTTTCACCAAAACTGGCAAAGATTCTCAAGAAATTTAACTTCAAAACGTGCTACACTACGCTTCCAAAACTTCGTTCATTACTTTGCAAACATAAACAGAAACATCTTCCTACTCAGTTTCCAGGAGTCTACAAGATTTTGTGTGATTGCGGAAAGCCTTATTATGGACAGACTGCCAAATCCATCCTTCTACGTTTGGATGAACACCGTAGAGATATCTCCTATAACAGGACTAGAGCTAGCGCTCTCTCTAGCCACGTTCTTTTTTCTGCTAACTCAGACGAAGGCCGCCAGCACATTGTAAACTGGACTCAAACTACTAATATCCATGTGTGCTACGATGAACTCGAAAGAAAGATTGTTGAATCAAGAGAAATTTCTCTAGATTCCTCTCATATCAACAACGGCCTGAGTTACAATCTCTCGGACGCACACGTTGCTTCTGTTCAGTACTGGTGCACTCGCGACAGCGCGTAGTATTCGTTTGTATGGAACTCATACTTGCATTTTTTCAAACATGCTACTGTTTTTCACTTGTTCTGTTAATACAATTTTAAGTCTCTGTAATTTTTTATATATTTCTTTGAGTATGATACCTGATGATGTTCTTGTAACGAAACTAGTATACTAGTAGTATCTTGTTAAATATATCTTGCCATCTTTTCTCTCGGTAATAGTCATTAAACTTATATATATATATATATATATACATACATACATACATACAGGTATCCCTCGATGTCGCCGCGTATATCAAAATCGCATTAATCAAATCTAATAATCAATGGTAAAAAGTACAATTCGTCCCTGATCGATTACTGTACTAATAGTTTGTTTTATATAGTACTCTTTTAGGAAAGATAAAAAATGAATGCAAAGTAAATGTTTAATAACTACTTGTACCTACATTAGTTACTGCAATTTTTTTTAATCAAAAGAAGTTATGAAGAGTCGTTTGAACAGTTTTAGTTTTTTTTCTTATCGACATGTTTTCTACGATAACAAGCAAAATGACTCTCCAGACCTCGGCAATCAAGCATTCTTCGATTAACATCTGGATCCATATCCATTACTTGCTACTTAAGCGATTCTAAACTGCGAAATATTCTATCCAGTTCTTTGACTGTTATTTCCTTTGGAACCTCATCTTCACATTCCATTAGTTCATTGTCTTCATATGTGCGTTGTTCAATTTCAAGAAGATCGTTGTCACTGAAATCTTTTGAATTTGAATCCAATAATTCTTTAACATCTGCATCAACACCATCAAAACCAAGGTCTTCGCCAATTGCAATGATTTCTTTGACCACATTGTTCACAGGATTTTGAAAACAACCAAAGTCTTTAGTGCATTCTGACAGAAGGTTTTTCCAAACAGCTTTCATGCAACTAGAAGACACTTGCTACCACGAGTCACTTTTTTGATAAACTGAATAACTGTGGCATTCTGTCAGGATTCTGATGGATCTTTCCTATTCCATATTCTGTTCAGGTAATCGGTAAGTCTTGATTTAAGAGTTCCATCACCATATTTTTGAACATTTTCATGTTAATATTATCTTCTCCAGGTGATTTACTGTTTTTGAAGTTATTTATATATCTTTCATTTCCTGTATAAATATGTGCTCTCAGAGTGCTTTCCCAGATTATTTTTGGATCAGTTTCTGTAATTTTTTCATATTATGTGACTAACCCTGAAAATACAATCTCATTGATTCTTACATTCTTTCTTGTGTCTTGATTCAAATTATTTAAAATTTTATACTCGAGAAATACTTTCAAGAAGTATTTCTTGAAATATTTTCAGGAAACATTTATTTCATCTCCTATAATCCTAAAAATAGCTGTATCCCACTGCTTAAGGCTCTTTTATCATACCATCTCTTCTTTTTGACTAAGTTTTCAATGCAATATACTCGCAGATGTTCAACCATTCTTCTTTGATGAGTTCACCGCTGTATCTTGCTAATTTTTTAACTCGCTATTTAAAAAGCCACTTTATACTGGAGTCATTTAGGAGATTGAATTTGAGCACTCTTCTTCTTTAATTTCTGCTTTCAGTTATTCTCAACTATTGTGGAACAAATCGGATTAACAAGACTAATAGGATGTGGTCAGTTTCTGATTCAAAACTTCTGAAAGTCATTGTGTCAAAAACACTTGTTGTGATTCATTATATACTATTATGTAACCTATTATTGATCTATATCTTCTTGCCATCCAAATATATTTATGACACTAACAGAAATAAAGGATATTATAAATCCATCCTTATTTCTTAGCCAAATATACAGAAACTTAGAAATCTTCAAAAGATAAACCAGAGAGCTCGTGACAATACATAAGACCCCAAGCTCTGTTCCAAGAGCCTGTATATTGCCTTTTATTAATGCTTTTAGATTTTTCTGGACTGACAGCCATCCATTTCTGTTGATTCTCATTAGAGACCAGGTAGAAACCTTAAGAAGGCAAAAGCCCTTTATTTAATACCATAGTAATCCTATTTCAGAGAGGATAGTTGTATTTTTCATAAATGAACTGTCAGTTAGTGTATAATTGTAATTATTGAAAAAGATAGCCTGAAAGGCATCATTTCAGTGAAGTAAATTAATAAGAATGGGAGATATTATAAATCCATTCTTATTTCATAGCTGAATGTATAAAAACTTGGAAAGTTTTGAGAAGATGGACCAGAAAGTTTGAGAGAGCTTATGAAGTAAGTGAAACCTAACGGCACTAATAAAGGGCAATGTGTGGACTCCCGGGAAGAACTTTAATCTTTTAAGTAGCACGAGTCCAAGACAATTCCTATGCTGAAGGTTGTATTCCCATAAGCTCTCTGGTTTACCTTCCAAAATTTCTAGTTCTATATATTTGGCTATGAAATAAGGATTATTTATAGTATCCCCTGTTTCTGTTAATTTATTTGCAAACAGGGGTTAATTTATTTGCAACTTTTACAATAAGTATTTATGAATATATGAGAAAAATGTGTTTGTAATTTTAACATTATTATAAGCTGCATAATCGATTAGCCTTCTCCCACTTCTTTTAACTCTTTGTTCACCATTATATTAATGAGAATTAATTTGACTGTTGCCATTTCTAGTATTTAAGTTTCTCATCACCAGTGGATAGTCAGACTTATTTATTTTGTTCATTACTTCTTTCAGGAAGGAGTAAAAGCCTTTATTACTTTCCACTGGTGCTTATACTCCACTTACAGTGAAAGACCTCATTGTACTTTAATCTTAATTTGTATTATTCTTTCAATATATAATTAACTACTTTCTTTTGTATTTCCATATGTAATTAATATGTCATTTCTACAAAAAAAAAAAAAAACTGCACCTAATTAGCTAAAGTGTTTTACAGTTCAATAGGGTAGCAATTGAAAGTGCAGTTTATATTTGCCATGTTGCTGTCTATTTTCACAGGCTTTTGTCTTTTCATTGCTTATTTTCATGCCATATTTGTTTCAACAGTTGTTTAATTCATTTAAGGAATCCTGAAGACTTGTACAGAATTTATTTAAGCTATATTTATAGCTATATTTAAGCTAATATTTATAACATCTGCTTAAAGAGATGATATTTTGATATCAGATTTAATGCTACTTTCCTTCATAATGTGGCCCATATAGATGATAGAGGTGGAGAAAGAGTGTGCACCCTTTTCATATACCTGATTTTACCTCAGCCAGTTCTAACTGCTAATTTAAAATTAAACTGTAGAAAACTATATAGTATAGTATATAATTAAATAGTAAATTAACAGAAGAGATTGAAATTAATCCATATGTAAGAAGGGATGTAGTTTGTTTCCAACTCTATTCAATATGTTAAATTTAGTTTAATCCTTTATCCAAGTGTGTGCAAACAAAGTTTGCACCTGAAAGTATCTTCAGGACTGGGGTAAAGTGGTACAACACCGGGCGACTCCTTGCAAAGGTGGAGCAAGCTACCAACACTCCTATCTCAGTATCTCCCATAATGCAAAAAACACATCTCCTTGCGGATATGTCTAATGTTATGCATTAAGGGGGGGGGGGCACTTCCCAGACTAGTTTCGACCTTTATTGAGGTCTCTTCAGTGGGAGCCAGGCCCAAGTGGAGATACCAAGGAGAGACCTCAATATAAATAAAGAAATATAAAGAGACATGAAAAGAGCATTTTTATGGGATGGAAAGATATCAGCTCCCAAAAGGAGTGGATAAATATAGTTCAAAAGGAGAGAGAGAAGACAGACCAGCTGCAAGATGCAAATACTAGAACAGACAGATACCTAATCCTTGATGAGAAGATTTAGACTATGTATTGTTTTGTATAATGTCTTGTTCACACCACATAACTGTAGCATTTTGAACAGCTTTCCAGGACCTAATCATTTGCCTTTTCCAGATCTATAAAACTTAAATACTGATAATTGTTTTATTCCCATGATTTCTCAATTATTTTTCTTAAGGTAAAATTCTAATCTGATAACTATATTTAGTTCATATAACTTATATGAACCCACCTGGGTCTGGCTCCCACTGATGAGACCGTAATAAAAGTCGAAACCAGTCTGGGTAGTGACCCTTCCCATAATGCTATGCATTATGGGATACTAAGGCAAATGATGTGAAGTCATTAGCTTCTATATACAAGTTGCCCAGTCCTGAAGTTACTTCAGGTGCAAACTTTGTTTGCTTACACTTGGATAAAGGATTAAACCAAGTATGTAATTTCTTGGTATCTTTAATTTATAGTATAACCAACTGGAAAAACTTCCTGAACCCACCTTGTTCTTTCCCTGATTTTCTTAGCTTATTTTCAAGTATGCTGGCATAAAACACTCAGCAGGAAAATTCCTTTGTAATTCTCACATTTTAGTTTTATTTCCCTTTTTATAGTGGGTACTGTGAGAGCATTATACCAACATCCAGAATTCCACCTTCTGAGCATGCTTTCTGAATTATGCAAGTGCAGCCACTGTAAAACTTTTATACCTCCATTTTTGAGCATTTCTAGACAAATGTCATCTACTTTGGCTGCTCTTCCATAATTCAGGTTTCTGATGTCTTTTCTACTTCAAATATTGTTTTTTACTTCTAATTGCATTCCTCTTGAATAAAATCAGGAGTATAATTTTTCTAAATATAAAATTTTGAAACTGAATGCTACTTCTATCACTTGTTGTCTCTAACAATTCTTCAAAGTACTAATTACTTTAATTGATTACCTCAGACATTCAGAATATCTTCGTCTTCAGTTTTTGTGTCTATTATCTGAGGTTCCTTTTACAGTAATATTTTTCTCTCTTTCTTAGTTTTTTAAATAGTCTCCATAACAACTTCATGACATGTACCCCTTAAATCACAGTATTTTCTTTAGTCTTCCACCAAGGCTCCATGGTTTGGTTCTTGTTGTCAAACTCATTTATTCTGGAATAATAATTGTATATTTGAGTATACAGGTTCACATCTAAAAGCTGCTCAACTTTCATTCTTGTTAGGAATTCTTACATATTTTTCTGTTTTTTTATGAATATCATATTCATTTTTATCCTGCTTAAAACTAAATTGTGATCACTTCCTCTTTCAATACTCCTGTGTTTGAACTATTGTGAAAATATCACTCTTAACCATAACATAGTGAAACTTTTCCTGTTTCTTGTGTTTGAGACATCTTTATGTTTAAACATGGTATTAATAATGATCCATTTCCTGAACAGAACTCCAGCAGATGCTTATCATTAGTATTAGCTTTGCTCTTTTCTTCAGATTTTTCCATAACATTTCTGTATGTCTTGTATTCATTTTAATACTCTGTGTTTCCAGCGAGGACCAGCTTTTCGATTTCTTTATGTTCTGTATTCTCTAATGATTTGAAAAATTCCTTCACTTCTTCCTTAGTAGAACTAAAGAAGAAGTGAAGTGGAATTAAAGAACTTCACTTCTTCCATAGGCACAAATAAGTCTCAAATCCTCTTCCTTTATATACACACCCTTATATATTGTTCCCATACACAAGAAGGTGAAGGACCTATAAGCACATCAGCGTCATGTCTGAAGTGGAGGTGAGGACTCAGATAGAAGGTTAATGACTGTTTTTTTTTTTTTTGAAGAGTTGCAGGTTGTAATTGTTCAGAAATATCTATGGCAAGAAGTATATATAGATGGAATGAAAGAGGAAGAAGAGAAGCAGGTTTGGTGTGTTTGCAGTTTGATGGTAAAGTGGGTACTGGCAGTTGCTTCTCTTGTATTAACAGGTGCAACAGGAAGTAGAGGAATGTTAGTCACCTGTTCAGTGGATATGATGTTTTGATATTTGTTCATACCATAACTTGAAGATGCCTACGTCAAAGATTATCCTCATGTTAAATATTGAATGCTGTAGGTAGTCCTTCCTTTTCATGATGACAGTTGCTTTAATATAACATCTTGTGGTTAGTATTTAGAAGAATCTCCTCTTTTTATATTCATTATTTCAATAATATGGATTGGTTTAACATGGCATTCCTCTAATTCTACTGCCGGCGCCACTTATTTTCTGTGAATACTTCATATGTTGATAGTGCTTACCTTGAATTCTGCTGGTTTTGAATTTGTTCCTATATCAGACTTTTCACTGTGTGCCCTGGTTTCCTGATGAAAACATTAGGGACTTCTTTAGCTCAGTGATGCTTCAGTTGTCATGACATTTCATAGTTTAAGTTTAAACAGTACATGATACAGTTCAATTAAATCCCAAATTGCCAGTCATCCTTATTTGTTCAATATCTTGTGGATACCCCATTAGTAGGTATCCACAAGATATTGTCAAAAGGCCCTTTCAGTTCTTTCAGTAACTTAAAAGGCCATGTGAAACCTTCTATCAGTTATCTACTTGGCTGTTCAATAAGTAATAAGACTATATTTATACAGAAAACAGATTACCTTTAATCGTCATCATTTACATCATTGAAGGTCTTTTTCGAAGTAACTACCGTGAGACGCGATGCATTTGTCCCAACATTGCGTCCACTTCTTAAACACATGTGAAAGTCTGTTTTTTGAGAGTTCTTTCAAAACTGCCTCCGCAGCTTTTACACATGCTTTCTTGCTTTCAAAATGGCAGCCTCTTAGTGGTTTCTTGAGCTGAGGAAACAGCCAGAAATCGCACGGTGCGAGATCAGGACTGTATGGAGGGTGTGGTAGGATATCTGTGCTGTTCTTCTGCAAAACTTCCAGGAATACAACCAGCAATATGTGGCCTTGCATTATCGTGGCAATAAGAAGCTATTCTTCAGCAGTGGACGCTTCCTTTTGACGTGCTTGATGATAATCACTGCTGTGTTGATCATTGTCTCTGTGATTGACGTTGAGTTCAAGATTCCCTCAAGTTCAAGATCTTCCGCATTTTGCCTTCCTTCCTTAAAAGTTTTATGCCAGCGAAAAACACTTGCCCTCGACATTGCTTCATTGTGGAAAGCTTCGCATATCATGTTAAAAGTGTCTGATGCCGATTTTTGCAAACACACACAAAATTTAATCAGATAACGCTGTTCCAAGGACGCTTCCATTTCAACGACTGGTCTCGCCTCATAGGCGGGCCGAAACAAGCTTGCGTTTAGTCACGTGACACTCTGGCACATCAGCTCGTATACGCCATCTATTATCAACCTCTTTTGTTAATACAGACAGCAACATTTCTTTATTCCACAAAAATTAATATTGTGATGAGTGGTTTCGCCACAGTAAAATTAGTCTTATTACTTATTGAACAGCCCACGTAGCTTTGATCCTAAGTTTATAGTGCGCCTACTTTATTCTTGAGAAATAAATATAAATACTGGAAAGGAACAAGCATAAAAATATTATTAATCTTAAATATTTTGTCTGTGAATAGCATTTTGTTTGAATTTTTAGTGAAATTCATAAACCACTTGTATTTTCTTGATGGGGAAAACCACAAATAAGAGTACTGTTTACCAGTGTTTATGGCAAATAGCCAATTATATTTCATTCTGTTATTAGAGTAGACATGGAATTGTTTATTTATTATGTCAAACAATGGAATTGTTTGCCCTGTTTCAGATATCTATATTGAATCAGAATAAGAATTTTAAAATAAATAATACTCCAGAGAGATAAATAACAAATCAGTTTGTGAGAAATTACCATACTTTTCTGTGGTGTAGATACTATAATCTGTAATAATATAACACAGTTAATATTTCATGTTTGGTTTCCAATCACTAGCTTTCTTTCAAATTATATTATTCATAGTTTCTAATTGTTATTCCTGTTTATTTTGATCTGTTAAAAGTTTTTTCTTCTTCAAATACTTGTTTTGTTAATGTTTTGTCTTCCATCTTGTGTACTGTCCCATCTATATTAGCTGTGCTTAAATATTTCTGAATATTAATATCAATTTTTTATATATTCATTTTTAATATAGTTCTTCCATTGTTGCCATCTTTTCATCCCCCCCCCCTTTTTTTTTTTTTTGAATTCTTATAACCTTAGTACCACGGTATAAATGTCCTGTAGGTTTATGAATAAACTTTTCATGAGTGAAAGCCACAAACACAAAATTTAAATATCAGATTTACTATTGCTATTCTTTAACACCTCTCATTCCTCTCCAAAGGGAGTTGACAAGGCCATTTAGCTCTAATTAACTTTTGGAGACTAGCGAGTAGCCAGGTCTCTGCCCTTAGCCAATCCCAGAAAGCTGGGCCAAGATATCATGGATTTCAATTGGCATTGAAGGATGAGAGTACAACAGATAACTGCTGCCATCTCATGATTCCTAGCACATTGTTTGAAATTGTATAAGTCAGTTCTACTCTTGATTTTATGGGATGAAAAACCCTACATGGACCGTAAAGATCGACTAACCTTGGAACCGGTTGAAGAAAGGCTTAGAAAATGTTTCTGTAATTGGCAAATCAAACTTAGTGGTCTTTCTTCAGGCAGCTTATGAATGCAAACTCCATTCCCATAGGACTACACAGACCCACTTATAATATTGTCAATATAGATTATAAATAAGTCAGATAGTATGTAACCTATCTTATACCTAAATTAATATGAAACCATTTTTTGTACATCCTTCAGTTCTAACTGTTTGCAACTTAAGCATAATCTGTGTCTTATTCTGTATAAGATTTTGTTTACAGCAGTTTCTTCCTTTGGTACAACACTTTTATCATATACTTTCAAGATCAACAAAGCTTGGACATCATTATTAAACATATCTCTATAATAATGATATCTGTCTCTTCATAAATGGATATGAACTTTATTAGTTAAAATTCATATCTCAGTATAATTTTATTTACTTTTAATTCCTCTGAAAAGTATTATAATGATGATAATTATGATTCAGGACCTCCATGGAGTCACAAGACTCATTGCAAAATCTATCATGCCACTCCTTGAACTCATTCACCATTCATGCTCTCACTACTCACTCAGGCAGTGCATTCCATGGTTCAATCACACTCCATGCAAAGAAACTACTCCTCCCCCTCTTGCTCACAACTTCCAGGGATAGCCCTTTATCCTTGCTCCTTCCCCTTGTTTTCCTCATGTTCTTCTCATTAAAGATGCTAAGAAATTATATTCTTGGTTTTATCTTTTACCAAGTGTAAGCAAACAAAGTTTGTCCCTGAAGTATTTTCAGGACAGGGTAACTTGTATATGGAGGCTAATGACTTCACATCACTTGCCTTAGTATCCCATAATACAAAGCTCATATCCTTACAGACATGTATAATGTTATGCCATATATATGACCTCTACATTACTTTGGTGTTCTTCTTAGTAATGCAGCAATCCTCCGGGTTACCTTCACCACCTTTGCACTATGTTCCCTGAATTTCAAGTTTCTGTCAATCATCCCTCCCAGATCCCTTGCCTCCCCCCAGCCAATAGAATATGTAGCCTTCCATTGAATCCCAAACTTCAAGACTTTACATCTAGCTGAATTAAACTGATACCCATACCCCATTCGTTTGCCCATCTGTACATTTTATTCATATCCTCTTGAAGGGCTGCCACATCTGCACTATTACTAATAACCCTTCTCAGCTTCACATCATCTGTCAATAATGCTATTAATATAAAAGTTAAACTATACAGATCCCAGTACTGAGCCCTGTGGGACCTCACTTGTAATCTTCTGCTTCCTTGATACAGCTCCCTCATACATAACTCTCTCTGATACCTATCAGACAGCTAATCCAATTCACTAACCTGACATCCAAACCTATGTGCTGCAACTTAAATATCAGCTTATCATGTGACACCCTATCAAATGCCTTTGTAAAATTCAAAAATAAAAGCTGCATACCTTTATAATGAATTAGTACTTTGAATGGACTACTGGTTAAATTATCTGGGAATCCTGCTTAGAGACCAAAGATAACTTTTGCAACAACTTAAATCTCTAATTAGCAGATTGGTGGTCTTGCACCAGGTGATGAAATATATTTGAAAGACATACAGGCACCAATGCCAAAGTAGAGATGCTATCTCAGGCAACCAGGTATTATATTTGTTCTTTGCTAAATCAAAGCAATTAATACATAGCAAATCTAGAGGCTTGTGCAGAGTTGCTGGCCTGTTGGCCAAGTAGTTAGCATATCCACTTTCCAGCTAAAAGGCTGTGGGTTCAAATTCCACTATGAGCATGGATCCTTTGTGAATATCTTTAGGTGGGAGATGCTTTCATTAGCCAGCGAGACCACCACTCTGCTTATTGGAAGCTTTAAGTGGCTTGTAAAAAAAAAAAAAAAAGAGGCACCTCAAATATCACCCAAACTATATGCCAAGAGGAAGGTTGTGCAAATTGTAAGGAGGGATTACTGTCAGACATCAGGAGATTGTTCAAAAATTACCTTAGTGTAATTTTTTTTTTTTTTTAAGTGGCAGAACAAATATATCAGTCAAAGCTGTATATATTTGTTCATATTTGTGCAGTGATCTGAAAAGATGGTTTTAGAAGATATCACACTAAAATAAGCATGCTGCATTTTTAATGAAGAATTAAATGAGCACATTAATTGCTCAGGTAGCATAGGTAGTAGCAACTTGTGAGAAAGAGTGAGCATGAATGGACATCATGGATGACTGTGACTGAGGCGAGAAAAAGTTGCATGAGTGTGAGGTAGGTAACATGGAAGTGAAGAAAAAAGCTGAAGTGTATATAATACAATTACAGAAATTTCATGGCTTCAACAAGTGATTCATATTACAAAACAGGACTTGCAGAGACAACTAAGCAAAGAGACATAATATTAGGTAGTGGAGACCTTGAAATAATAATATATACACCTCATCACTACATCAACATGACATTTTTTTATTGGAGTATATGTATTTTTCTAATGGATTATAACATGTTTGCTCTCATTTTATTATAGTGTGATTGCAGATGTGAATACCTGTTGAAACACTATTTGAAACTGAATGTGGAAACCAAGGAAAGAAACTACATGGTCTTGGAAGCCTTGAAGCAAATATTTTAAATATAGAGATGTAGGCTACACGAAACCCTACTGAGATGAACAATTAAATTAGGAGCTGCATGTTAACGATAATGAATCATTTGGATTTTTTAATGTAATTGTGTAATGTAATGGAATATTTGATCAATGAATATATCAGGGAACATGAGGATCAAGTGTTTTGGATTTGATCCTGGTAACTGACATTTCAATTATGATCAGATTTTCTGATTATAACTGATATGTTGGTCTTCTCCCCATTGGTTAGAGAGTGACCATATATATAGTCTTACTTGGAGTCTAAATAGACATGCAGTAGTGGCTAGGAAAAAGGAATTTATGTGGAATTATAAGGTAGATGACCATAATAATCTTAGAAATCAGCTTTGGGATGTTCTGGAGATGGAAGAACTGCAAAGAAGTGATATCACCAGTGCATGGGGACTGGTGAAGAAATCGACAAAAATGGCAAACTGCCCTCTTGAAATTAAAAAATAAAAAAAAAAGATTGATATAAAATGGATAACAGATAAATAGGAACTGCAAATGAAAAAGAGGTTGTGGGAACAGTATAAAGAGAGAGAGATGGAGAGCAGCTGCATAATGAATATAAGAACTCAAGCTAAGAAAGTGGGAAGGCTCCATTGATTGTCAAAGAAAGACTAACTAAAGTACCAATGACAGCAAGATAGTGCCATTGCACAAGTGTGGTGTTAGAATGGAGCAGGGCTGTTTCTACATTTTACGGGGCCCTGTACGAAATGGAAAAGTGGGGCCCCTGAAAGTTAGTAACATTTATGGAAATTTTAAATGGAAGAATATCCTGTTAATTAATTAATTAAACCAAATATGAAAAATATTTATACACATAAATAAGTATGCTCTTTAGCATCAATTTAAGTAAAGGGAAAAAATTAGTTTAAAATAAATCTGTTTGTATGTACATGTATATTATTTTATTATGTAAGTACACATTATCATATAAATATGCCAGAACAATGATTTATTTAATAATATAAAAATATGAAAAAAATCCATTTTTACTATAAAGAATGAAATATATGTATAACAACTTATAAGATTTAAAAGAAATCTTAATATATTAAATTTTATTTAACCTAATGCGCTTATCAACAAAATCATTTATAACGCCATCAAAATTCACATTTTTTTGCAATTTTATGCTCTATAGATATTATTGCCAGGAACGACAAACATTCTTGAGACATAGAAGATCGCAAATAGGTTTTTATTAATTTTAATTTGGAAAATGACCTTTCTACTGATGTTATTATTCTTCTAAGTTGATCGTAATTTTCAGCTTTGTAATTCATCATGTAGACTTGTTCTAATGGGGAAATCAATATGATTCAATACTTGCTACGAAAGCACAACTTGATCGCTGTCACCATCTGGTGGTAAAATAGTCATATTCTTAACAGAGATCCCCTTCGGACACTATGAACAAATCCAATGCTCTTTGAACTTCAGTTCCTTCTTTCATATGCTGTTTGAGAAAGTTTTCTCGCAACAATTCAATAAATTCCTGTTCATTCTTACCGTGAGATTTCTCTTCTACCTAATCAATGTTTGGATAATTAAAGTCACCCATAATGATCACTTGTTTAGTACCCATAAGGTTAAATTGAACTCACTGCTACATGGGGCACTGTTACTTGCATTGTTTTCTTGTGTTTCTACCCTAACTGGACTCGAGTCATCTGATATCATTAGTAGTACTTCCACCTCCTCTCCTACCCCTTCTGTCATTCCTTGAAGTAGTATATCCATTACACTCGATCCCATTACTATATATATTCAGTATATTCAATTATTTTCTGAAAATGCAAAACTAGGAAGGGTGATAACTGATGAAGTTTATGTAGATATCATGCAGGATGATTTTAATAAATTGGTATTATGGCCAAAGGATACATACATACATCTTCAAGGCCCACTCTTCCTAATTGGGTTGTGGGGACAACAGCTGCAAGAGGAACTTCCAATGGTCACGATCCTCTGCCACCAAGCTCAGGTGTTCTGGTGGGATTCCCAAACGTGTCCACCCAAGGTTTTGGATATAATCTATCCAGCGAGTCCTTGGCCTTCCACGTGGCCTCCCACCCTCTGGCTTGGCAAAGAGGGCCTGCTGAGGGAGCCTCTCTTGTGGCATTCTGACCAGGTGCCCGTACCAGCGTAACTGTGATCTCTCAACACGGAGAAGCAGCGGTTGAGTATTGAGGGTTTCCCGAATTGCAAAGCTTCTGACTCTGTCGAGTTTTTTGTCAGCCCCGCAACTCCTCGAAGGAACCTCATTTCAGCCGCTTGGATTCGTGTCCGCATTCTTTCGGTCATTACCCAACTCTCATGACCATAGGTGAGGATGGGGACATAGACTGTAATTGAAGACACCCAGCTTTGCCTTCTGGCTTAACTCCTGCTTCAATACTACCGAACAGCCAAGCTCCCGCAATATTGAGCTTGCTAAGCCAATTCGAGTATCTAGCTCTACGTCCCATTTTCCATCATTCGTGAATATGGACCCAAGGTATTTAAACTTCTCCACCTGTCTCATTGGGACTCCACTTACATTTAGAGTGCACTGGGACGGTTGTCTTGAGACCACAAATGTTTCAGTTTTGGCCACACTGATCTTCATTCCAGCATCTGCACAAACAGCTACAAACCTATCCAGGGTCCGCTGGAGGTCATCTGTGGAAGAGCTAAGCAGGACTAGGTCATCTGCAAAAAGTAGACGTCCAATGCTACATTTTCCAATTCCGACACACTGCCTCGGCTGTGCCTATCAATCCAGTCCATAAATATTATGAAAAGGAGGGGTGACAGAACACACCCTTCGGAGACTTCGGAACACACCCAACGGAGACTGTGAAAGGTTCAGACTTTGTGCTGTTTACCCTGACACAAAACTCTGGGCATTCATACAGGGACTTGATGGCAGCTAATAGTTGACCATCCACTCTATACTCCTGTACTACTTGCCAAAGCTTATCCTGAGGAACCCGGTCATATGCCTTCTCCAAGTCCACAAAACATGTGTAGACATTCTTGGCATATTCCCAAGATTTCTGAAAGACTTGCCTTAAAGTGAAGATTTGGTCAGTTGTGCTTCTACCAGGACGAAAGCCACATTGTTCTTCCTGGAACTTTGACTCAACTATGCTCCTGCACCGTCTTTCCAACCACTTAGCATACACTTTCCCAGGCAGGCTGAGCAGAGAGATGCCACGATAGTTACTGCAATCCTTCTGGTCTCCCTTCTTAAAGACTGGTATTATTATGCCTGTCTGCCATTGCTTTGGTGCTTGCCCAGATATCCAAGCAGCCTGACCCACTCGAGTCAGCCAGAGAACACCGTCTCGATTTAAGGCTTTTAGCATTTCGGGCCGAATTTCATCATCGCCAGCAGCCTTGCCCAATTTTAGCGATTTTATTGCTAAATGGACCTCTTCTGCTGTGAGACTAGTCATTGCCCCGATCTGCACCTCTTGGATGTCCACAACTGCTGGGCCACCTGGGTCTCAAAGTATTCCCTCCATCTGTGGAGGATATCCTTCTCGGTTGTTAAAAGTGCACCATCAGAGGCCTTAATTGCCCTTGCTGTGCACAATTTCCTCCCTCGAAGGTGGCGGATGGTCTGCCAGAATACTTTGTTTGCATTTGCATAGGATGAGTCTAATCTTTCTCCAAAGGATTCCCAAGCCTTCTGCTTTGCTGTCTTTACTGCCTTAGCAGCAGCTTTTCGTGCCTCAGCATACCACAAACGCATCTCAGGTGACCTGACTCTAAGCCATGTTAGGTAGGACTCCTTTTTTGCCCGGACAGTTTTTCATACTTCTTGGTTCCACCAAGGTGTCCTTTTCTCACTGCCCGTTGTCATGCCGAGCCACTTCCTGCCACACCATGAGAGTGCAGTGGCAGTGACAGCTGTTCTGAACAGCTTCCATTCCTCTTCAACATCTGGTATGCTTGGGAATCTCTTTGAACCTGGAGGAAATGTCATCTGCAAAATTCTTCCTCACAGCCTCATTTTCCAATGTCTCCCATTTCATGCGGTATAGCTGCTTAGGCCTACCAACGCTGGTAGGCCAAAGGATAATGATTGCCAATTTAATATTGCAGAATGTAAGATTATGCACTTTGGATTGAAAAGGTTATATGCTGTGTATCACATTGATGGTACTAGATTGCAGGAAATTGATGAGGACTTCGGGATAATGATGGATAGAGAGATGAAGTTCAGAGGACATATTGCAAAAGTTGGTAACATAGCTCAAAGGATTACATGGATGCTAATAAATAAAAATAGGAAGGTTATTGTCCCTCTTTATAAGACTATGATTTGGCTGTATCTGACTAACGTGCACAGATTTGGTCAGTTGGGTTCTTGGAGATCAGCAAGTGATACAGAGTATTCAGAGACGAGTGATCAAGCTGCTGATAGGTCTGTGGAATGCTCCTGATGAAGGTGTGCAAGTCTCCAGGATTCTTTAGCTGAACTCTAATGAATTTTGCATGAAAATTAGCCATAAAAGACAAAAACTAGAAAATAGCTGGGTATATGAAAATTTTTAGCTACATTCTCAGTGGAGAACCTATGGAAAAAGTAAAATGTTTTGGGGTTTTTAGGCACAGTTTTAGTAAAGATGTCAAATTAAATATTATTATTATTAACAGCATCTCCATGGAGTCCGAAGACTCATTTCAGGAAACCCAAATCAAACATCGTACACACAGATGCTATCATATCATACCTCTCCTTGAATCCATTCCACTCATTCACCACTCTCCATGCAAAATATCTGGTCTGCACACTCTTAGTAACCACTCTCTTACACAACTTCCACGGATGCCCTCCCCCAGTTCTCTATTTCTCATATATCGAAAAATTTCATTGGCATCAATTTTATGAAACCCCTTCAATCATGTCCTCTCTTTTCTGCCTATCAACTAGACTTCGTAGCCCACAAACCTTCAACCTATCCTCATAGGCAGTATTCCACATACCTGTCACCATCTTGGTCACTTCTCTCTGAATCCTTCAACCACCTCCTAGTCCCCAAGAAAACCAGGTAATTAAATCTGTGCAGATAACCTGAGAGATTAGATTTTCAACAAGTTATTCATTGAGCTATTTTACCAACTTTTGCAATATGCCCTCTGAACTTCAACTCTTTGTCCACCATTATCCCCAAGTACCTAGCCTCATCAATTTCCTGGAACCAATACCATCAATATGATACACCATTTGCAACCTTTTCAATCCAAAGTGTGTAACCTTACATTTTGCAATATTAAATTGACAATCATTATCCATTCTCCACAATGCCAATGTATTTAAATTATCCTGCAGGATATCTACATCATCTTGTGGTGCCTCTGTAGCGCAATTGGAAGAACGACAGTACATTGCTTCCTTCAATTGGAAAATGCCTGAGTTTGATTCCCGTCGCAATGGGAGGAATCTTTATATGGACTTTTTTAATTGAAGGTGAGTTAGTCGATCTCATACGGAGGTAGCAGGGTTTTTTCTCCTGGAAACCTAGGTTCCCTGCATGCAGACAAATTGGCCCTTCAGAACACACCCAATTTACAGGCAAAAAATACTTATCGTGGTGGTGATGGCGCTGATTGGTAGTAGAGGTTCGGTAGTGGTGGAGACGGAGAATTGTACAGTAGGTGTCCTCCTGCGATGAATCTTCAGACTCTTTGGAGGTGTCACGAATAATAATAATAATAAATCTTTATCAACTACTGCTCTCCCCAGTTTTGCATCGTCATCAAACACTGAATATCACCACTTAAATGTTTCTCTATATCATTGATATACAAATTGAAGAGTAGTGGCCCTAGTACAGAACCTGGAGGTACGCCACTAGTCACCATTATTCTCCTAGCCTCCACACCACCCTCCCATCCATGCTGCTAGTGTCATATCCATTCCCAGTTTTTGCGGTAGTTTTCCATGTGGTATTCTGTCAAATGCCTTAGCAAAGTTGAGCAATATCATGGTATAGCCGTTATCTTTATCCAGTTCTGCAGTTACTTTATTATAAAATGTGAATAAGTTACAGGACCTACTCTTTACAAAGTCATGCTGCCCACTATAGAGTATTGCATCCCTATTCATCCACTGGTGTATTATACCTTTCATCAATTTTCCAATATTTTAACAATCACTCCCAATGTATTAATTGGTCTGTAGTTTGCTACCTCTGTCTTGGAACCGCCGTTATGCAGTGGTACTATCTTACCCTCTTTCCACTCCCTTGGAACCTTGCTAGAGTTGAGACTTAGATTGAGCAACTTTGTCAGAGGTAATGCCAATTCTTTTGCACATTCTCATAGTACATGGGCTGATATGTCATGCAGTCCCATTGCTGTGTTCACATTCATTATTATTTTTTTTAATATGCTGAATGCCTTTTGTTCTTGTACATCTCTGTAACATTAACTTGTTGTTTTCACATTCATTTTTTTTTTTTAATATGCTGAATGCCTTTTGTTCTTGTACATCTCTGTAAAATCACCACCTGGATGATACACCTTTGTGAAATGATCACTCAACTATTTTTTTTTGGTTCAGTCACCCTCCTATCATGAACATTGCTTAAAGTCATTCTTCCATAGTCATATTTTCCTCTTACTTGCTACATAACAAACACTCTTTTGAGTTTACTTTGGCCTATTTGTCTAATTCTCTCATATAATCTGATTTGGCCTTCTTTACCATACTAGTCACCCTTGCACTTTGTACTGCTCATGAGTATGCTGGTCACTTTTTTTCTTTATATTTCCTCCACAATGTTTTCTCTTTTTTGTAGCTCTTGCTTTATATCCCTACTCATCTACTTAAGTCCAACTTGTTTGAAGTTTTTCCACTTGGCTATATTATAAATTAAAGATGCCACGAATCTCATCTCATAACATATTCTTGATTTAATCCTTTATCCAAGTGTAAGCAAACAAAGTTTGCATGTGAAGTGACCACGTCTGGGCAACTCGTATATAGAGACTAATGACATCACATCACTTGCCTTAGTATCCCATAATGCAAAGCACATATCCTTATGGATATATATACAGTAGAACTCGGTTATAACGATCACGGTTACGGCGAATTCACGTTTATAATGAATAATTTTGAAGGTATATTTGAATTACATTTCATTTAATGCATGTGTTTCATGTTTATTACGAATTCGTTTCACGGGAATAATGAATAATACACGTTAGTCGTTCCTTTACTGACATTTCGTACGTACGCATTTTCTGGTTGTGGAAAAATGTCGGGAGTCAAACGGAAAATTTTATCGGCTTCTTAAAAAGTAGAAATTATACGGGAGGTGGGAAGTGGCCAATCAAATCTGACAGTAGCAAAGAAGTATGGTTTGTCCCCATCTACAATATCAACAATTTGGAAGAATCGCGAGTTGACTGAAAGCTTTTGAAAACAATTTATCGAAGTGTAAAAACTTAAAAGTGTAATAAAAGTGACGTTGACGAGGCACTTCTTTCGTGGTTTAAAGTGCAAAGAACTGCTGGCTTACCTATTAGTGGACCAATTTTGAAGGTTCAAGCTGAAAAATTTGCTGTTCAACTTGGTTATAGTGATTTTAAATAGAACAATGGGTGAATTGATCGCTTTAAGAACAGAAATAATATTGTCTATGCAAAAGTAAGTGGCGAGGTGTTGTCCATTGACAAAAACGTTGTTTCTGACTGGATCAAGAATGTATGGCCAGACATCAAGCGAAGGTATGGATACAACAACATTTATAATACAGACGAAGCAGGGTTTTTTAATAATTTAACGCCCGATAAAACTTTTCAATTTAGAAACGAAAAGTGCATTGGCGGAAAACTTATCAAAAATCAACTCACAGTTTTAGTTTGTGCGAACATGACCGGTAGCGATAAAAGAAAACTTCTTGTAATTGGAAAATTGGCAAAGCCTAGATGCTTTAAAAACATAAAGAAACTTCCCATTGATTATACAGCGAATAAGAAGGCCTGGATGACATCTTCAATTTTTGAAAATGAAATTCGCAAGTGGGATAAAAATCTTCGCAGTGAAAACCGGAAAATTTTGTTATTGATAGACAACTATCCTGCCCATCCTGTAATGTCTAATTTAACAAACATAAAACTTGTTTTTTTGCCACCGAATGTGACATCTGTCTTGCAACCACTTGATCAAGGCGTAATTAGATGTTTTAAATCCCATTTTCGTCGTCTGTAGTCTTGGAACTGATAGAATGCAGAGAAAAATCTGCGGAAAATGCTTAAGACTCGAAGATCAGTGTACTTCATGCAATACTTTTAATGAGCAATGCTTGGAATTTGGTGTCATCGTTTATGATACAAAACTGTTTCAAGAATGCTGGTCTTGCGGAATACGAGTGCGAATCTGAAGATGATGAAAAGGATAACTTACCATTATCAGTGTGGTTATAAGCGCGAAACTTGAACAATTTTGAAACGTGCGCAGAGATTGATAATTTTATAGACATTGATAATGGCGTCGCAACTTCGGGTATACCGACAGACGCTGACATCTTAAAACAAATCTCTCATACACTAGAAGAAGATAGTAGTAGTAGTGACTTCGAGGAAGAAAATAGCAATAATGAGAAAACCGTTACCTGGTGTGAAGCAGAAAGTGCTTTATTTTAACAAGATTTATGGAATCGTGATCTGTAAGTTCAGACGACACATTCAAGCATCTTAGTGGTATAAGGAACTATTTCAAATATATGAAATATGCGTCTTGTGCAAAGCAAAGCACGTTTGATGATTTTTTATGTAAAAATGTGAAGTTTTAAAAATAAATTTTTGTTCTTTATATGTATGTATGCACATATGTATTTATGTTACCCAGTATACCTATGCTGAGAAAAATCTGAAAACATTTTTAATTCGCTCAAATTATGACCCCTTGGGTATAACGAATAACGGTTATTATGAACAAATATATGTGGTTCCGTGGAATTCGTTATAACTGAGTCCTACTGTATATATAATGCAGTGCATTATGGGAAGGGTCACTATCCAGATCGGTTTTGACCTTTATTGAGGTCTCATCAGAGAGAACCAGTTTGGATAAAGGATTAATCCAAGAATATAATTTCTTGGCATCTTTAATTTATAATATAACCAAGTGGAAAAATCTTCATCTGTCTCTAATCCATAGTATTTTAGTAATTAGGTGTAACTCCTTTTGGCTACTTGTATATGGAAATATGACTTCTGCATTACTTCAACCTTGGTATCACATCTGCATCTGGCTTCCACTGATGAGAACTCAATAAAGTTCGAACCCAGTTTGGGTAGTGACCCTTCCCATAATGCATAGCATTATACCTGTCCATAAGGATATTATTATTATTCAGGCCTCCATGGAGTCAAAAGACTCATCGTGGGAGGTCCTTCCTAAGAAACACAAAGTATATCAAGACTCATCGAGAGGAGGTCTTCCCCCCCCATTTGAGAAACACAAAGTCTATCATACCACTCCTTAAACTCATTGCTTTGCATTATGCGATACCAAGGCAAGTGATGTGAAGTAATTAGCCTCTATATATGAGTTGCCCAAACACAAAGTTACTTCACCTGCAAACTTTGTTTGCTTACACTTGGATAAAGGGTTAAACCAAGAATATAATTTCTTTGCATCTTTAATTTATAATTCCTACTTGGTTTATTCTCCTGAACTTTGGTATGCAATACCCAAGTTCAGAAGGATAAACTAAGTAGGAATTATAAATACTGTTATCCTCAGGCAATCTCTGACCACTTGCCCATGCACTACTGACATTCTTTCCTTGTAGCTTTTCAAGCCACGCACTGTTCCAAGATGACTTCTGAGTCTTTGATAATTGCTAGCCTTATAATTGAACATAATCCCTTTCTTGACAGAGAACTCTACTGTTTGGCAACTTCACAGAACAAGACTGCATGGTCACTCTCCCCAATTGGAGGCAGAGTGTCCACCTTGGTTACGGATACAATGTCTGATGCTATTATCAGATTCAACACCCTGAAACACCTTGTCCCCTCTATAACATTTGTTTCATGTAGTTATTCCTCAGCAACTGTATAAATTCCACTTACATCTTGACATGTTCCCTTCCCTCCCTCTAATCGATGTCCCTATAGTTTAATCTTCCATAATAATTGCTTGGCCTACATTCATTGTGTTAATTTGCCAATCTACTGCTGCATCTTCCTGTAAACCCCTGGTCTATAACTGCACCCGACAACATATTTTGTCCTATTTGCCTTCATTTCATACCAGACAGCCTCAAATGAACCATCTCCCTTAGACCTAATATCCTCTTTAGCTTCTAGCTATCATCAGCAATACCCTACCTCCTGTTCTGTTTCTTCTATCCTCCCTGAAAATACAATATCCTTTATATTCTATCCCTGTAACTATATCATTTTCAGCCAACCAGGTCTCACTGGTGCCTATAATTTTTAGCCACTTACCAATGCCCAAAACTCCTCATCCTTATTCCTGATACTTCTTGCTTCGTGTACATACATTTCTACATCCCTTTGTACCCATATTGTAATGTCATTACCAATCCATTTAAATTAGAGACCTGTGAAATCCCTTTCGGCATTGCATAATACTGTACCCATGCTTGTTTATCACAGGAGTGGCCACACACATATGCTTGATTTCAACCTCCTCAATATCTCTAATTTCCCTAGTTTTGTACTATCACACTCTCACTAAACAACATTTTCTCCAAACATCTAACTCCAAAACCATTTAAATGTAGTCCATCAGCATATATAAATTCTTTCATCCATCAAATTCACTCCATACATCAATAAACTACACACATTCCTCTTGCACAATATAGAAATAGATAACAAAATAAGCAGAGCTGGTGTAGTGGGAAGTTAGTTGAATAAATTCCATGCCTTTTTTTTATTTATTAAACAACTGGTGTCAGTATTCATTCTATCAGAAAAAATTTTAAATTAAAAGGATATGAAAAGAAAACTAAAAAATTATTTAGTGGTATCTTTACTACATAGTGTGATACTACTGAAAACTGGGCTTACCTGCTTAGATAAACATCTAAAAAATTACTGAAATTAAAAATTTCTAAATGTACTTTATTGGTATATCATATATACGGTATTTTTCCATGTATAAGACGAAACCTACTTTTTAGAATCCAAAATTAAGAAATCAATATTTTAAACATAAAACAGAACACATTTGATATTTTCTTAAATATTCAAAGTATATTTAGTAATTAAGTAATATTTTTAAGATACATACTAAGAAATTATGCATCGCTCTCAGTTTCAGGAGTATCATTTTCTTCATCACTATTAGTTCCAGACCTATCACTTTCTTCAACCTCTACTGCATCACTGCTGTCTTCTGAGTCACTGTCTATATATATATATATATATATATATACGAGACAGTAACTCAAGTCACTGTTTCATATTTCACTTCAAGGAATGTGGAATCAGCATGGCTGATTCCACATTCCTTGAAGGACTTCATGAAGGCATTTTCTGGGCTAACTTGGTTGTGTTCTCATGGCCAACCCTTTTCTCCTCGTGAAGTTGAAGCACCATTTTGCTTTTCCTGTGAAATCAACAATGTTCATTTCTCTTGCAGACCTTTTTGTCTCATAATAAGCTTGGTTGACACACATATCCCACTCTGGCACTGCTCCATAATCCAAGTCTTAAGCCTCCGCTCCAAGCTTGGCTGGTTGTCCTCTTAAGGCCCTCTTCTTTTTTGGCATTTTGAATTTCTCCTCGTGAAGTTGAAGTTCTTCCTGTTTTCTCCACTATCTAATCATACACTTAGTGAGAGGAGGTCCAAACTGTCTCTCTGAAGCTTTAATACCATGTTCTTTTGCATAATTGATGACTCTTAACTTGAATTTTGAAGAATATGACAATAGTTTTTTTTTTTATAATTTTCAGGCATTTTTATGGGCTAGTGCTCAAAATATTGTTAATGCATTAACTTGCCCCGCCAACGAGTTGCAGTCGTATGAATGCTTTCAGAGTTCTGATTGGTTTATTCAGAATCAGCTGTTAATGACATCAACCGACAGATTTAACAAATGCTAGTGATTGGCAGAGGCCTGTTCATAGAGACAAGGCACTGACAGTTTCGCCACAGCAACACTGCAGGTCTCTCAACCAGTTACCCCCCCCGTGTATAAGACGACCCTCAATTTTGCGTCTAAAAATTTTAGAAAAAGGTATCGTCTTATACACGGAAAATTCAGTAATAACTATTAATAAAGATGCCATGCAATATGGTAAGCAATGGTGCGTACTATGTACTATTGCTTACCATCCCAAAAATAGCACTGAATAAATTTATGTGGAATAAGAGAAAAATGGGATTCATTGTTGAATTATCGAAATTAGGAGAAAAGACACTGATTATTTGTCAAGACTTTTCAAACTTTGTTTAAAACAGTAAACTCTCAGAAGCATTAATAACAATAAATAAAAAAAAAGGAAAATATCAAAAATTACAGTCCCATTAGTTTATTACCAGTAGTATACAAAACATGCATTATTATTAACATCAGACCTCCAAGCAGTCAAGACTCATCACTGAAGGGATGCACTCCAATGCAAAAATATCCAACTGTTTAAACCCATTCACAGTTTCTGTACTCACCACATTCTCAGACAGTGCATTCCACTCTCCTCCTGCTCCTCACCCCCCCCCCCCCACTCACTCACTCACTCACACTCTCCTTATACAGCTTCCAGGGTTGTTCTTTTCTATCCTTGTCTCCCTCATTACTTTATAAAAATAATAATAAGATAATGCAACAACTTGAATATATTCATTCAGAGGAGCAGGCAAGGTTTAGTTAATGTTAATGACAGTATCATCAATCATATCTAGGCAAATTATAGAAAATAAAAATATAATAAGTGTCTCTGTCTAGTCTTTGTGGACTTTGATAAAGCATTTGGCTCCATCAGAACTTCAGCTATTCCAGAACCACTGTTAAAACATTAAAATAGTGAATAGAAGAAACATACTCAAAATTCCATGTACAAACTTGAGGAGTGGAAGAGAACATCAAAATCAACCATATTCACATAGGAAAGCATGACCGGAAATGTCACCCGAAAGTGATAGGTGGTGCTGTTCGCCAGTGCTCTAGGTGAGCAATTGGGGCTTCCTCATTCAAGCTTTCAACGTCGTATGAAGAACATGCATCGTTTTACGAATACTGAGATGACAGACATGCACCTCGTTTACAGGTTAGCTAACAGTAATGAACAAGCCACTGTACGAATGTATCGCGAAAGGTACCCAAACAGATGTGTACTGCATCACCAAATATTTGCGCATTTGCATCAGAATTTGTATGACTATGGATCATTCAGGGATCACAGGCATGATAATGGGCAGCCACAATCGATGCGAAATCCTGCCATGGAAGAGGTGTTGCATGTGATGGACAATAATCCAGAGACAAGCACACATGCCATTGCCTCTGCTATAGGAGTATCTCGATCCATTGTATTGAACATTTTGCACACTGAGTCCTTGCATCCATTTCATCTGCATCTGGTCCAGTTACTGATGGTGAAGGTTATCCTCTACTTGTGGAATTTGCTCACTGGTTTCTGCAGAAAAGTGCTGTAGACCCGAATTTTCCAACTTGTGTTTTGTTCATGGATGAAGCTTCATTTACCGGCGAAGGGGTCTTCAATCACCACAATGCTCGTGTGGGCCCATGAGAACCCATATTGGCCCACACAACAACTCTTCGCCATTAATGTATGGGCAGGTATCGTCGCTGACTATTTAGTCGGCCCATACCTGTTACCACCTGACTGGACTCCCAGAAGTATCGGACCTTTCTGGAAGAAGTTCTGCTGGATTTACTGAACAATGTTCCAATGACTGTGCGTTGGCAGATGTGGTTCCAACACGACGGAGCTCCAGCTCATTTTGGCATTTCTGTGCGTCAGTATTTGGACAAGTCCTTTGGGGCTCAATGGATTGGGCATCATGTACCCGTCACATGGCTCAACGTTCACCTAATTTACCGAGATTGATTTCTTTCTGTGGACCCTTAAATCCACGGTGTACAAAACGTCTGTTGCCTCTGACATGGACCTCGTGGCAAGAATCACCGTCTCCGCTGCTAACATCCGGGAAACTGCAGGTATTTTCGAAAATGAACAGATAAATGCATCGTCGGTGTCAGGCATGCATCACTGCTAATGGTCGTAACTTTGAGCACCTCATGTGAAACCATATTATGTGTCCAACTACTATTGAACTGTTCAGTTACGCCTAATAAAGTTTTTTACACTACTTACTGCCTTGTGTTATTTCTTTATCTTTGTGTCCCTGTTAGTACCCTCTGGTGGCATTTCCGGTCATGCTTTCCTATTTGAATATGGTTGATTTTGATGTTCTCTACCTCCCCTCAAAGTTTGTACATGGAATTTTGAACCACCCTGCCAGACTTACACTACGTGCAGGCACAAACTTGACTGACTTGTCTGTTTGCTTACTTGGGAAAAAGGAAAATTGCTTCGTATCTTTAGCACACACACACACACACACACACATATATATATAATTATATATATATATATATATACAGGATGGCCATAAATTAACTTTCCCTCTTTGGAGGTATCTGTAGCTAAAACTAATACATGGAATGAGACCACATTTTATATTGAGACTTTCGAAGGCATGGGGAGATGAATTCCGCGAAAAAAAAGATTTAGTATCAAAAGTCGCCGATAGCGAAAATTTTGGCGCTGGCTGAGCCAAAAGCAGGCAAATATTTGCAGTAAATGCAGGTAAAAAGAATTATGCAAATTTTACTGTGCGTACGTGACAGCACCACCACCAATTCCACTTAACAAGGGATTGGGAACATTCAGGCAGTTATTTGAATGATTGACGAATTGTGCTCAATATGCATCCTACCTTGCCTTGGCTGCTTTACTTATTTTACCTTAAACTATTCCATCCTAAAATTATTCCATTTTATCTGCCTTTAATGTAATTATCTGCTTGTTTTAGGCTCTGTCAGTGCCAAAATTTCCCCTATCGGTGACTTTTGGTACTAAATCTTTTTTTCGTGGAAATCATCTCCCCATGCCTTCAAAAGTCTTAATATAAAATTTGGTTTATATTGAGACTTTCATTCCATTTATTGGTTTTAGCTACAGATGCCTCCAAAGAGGGAAAGTTATTTTATGGCCACCCTGTATGTATGTATATATATATATATAGTTTTATGAAGAATTAAATGACTAGAACCGAGATTTAAGTAAAAAGGTTTTAATATAAACACACTACTAGTTTCGGCCTGTAACAGCCTTCTTCAGGTGACATTATCAAAGAAGAAAAAACACTAAACATTGAGGGTTAAAAGACTATGAACAACATAGACAGTCTTTATACATAATTAGCATGAAAACATTGTAGTTGTATTTGAAGCTGTTCTTTCGTTTTTTGCATTGTTGGGAGAGTGCGTGCTTGCTGCATCACGTGAACATCGGTACATGATTACAACTGAATGACTATCTGGGAGGTTGTAGCTTAAGTTGTTATTTAGATGAACAGGATTGAAGATGATTTCTCTAGATTCCACAATTTTTCTCTCTACTTCGTCACTGCAACGGAAGATGTTAGTAGATTTTTCCCAGCAGACTTTGTGACTTTGGTTATCATCATTAGGATTAGTCGAGAAAAAGATATGACTTGATAATGCACTCGCTCGCTGTCTCTTGTAAGTAATGTCTCTCATGTGTTCTTCCATACGCATTTCGACAGATTTGTCTGTCTGCCCAAAATAAGGAATATTGCAAT
This sequence comes from Typopeltis vanoorti, assembly GCF_054136105.1. NCBI lineage: Eukaryota > Metazoa > Arthropoda > Arachnida > Uropygi > Thelyphonidae > Typopeltis > Typopeltis vanoorti. The sequence continues at coordinate 93,545,088 of NC_143566.1, forward strand.
TACATAATATTTTATATACACCAGGGTATTTGAGTTGATGATGACAAGGTTTTGGGTGGCTAATTAAGGAACGGATCTTTGGAAGTGGAGTGAACAAGGTTCTGATATTGTATTTTCTTACAACTTTTGCTATTTTATGTGAAACAGTACTTATGTAAGGAATAGATATATTGCCTTTGATGTCTAGGAGGATTAAGAAGGAATTTGTCAATGATTTTCTTGGAATATCCATTAACTTCGAAAGAAGTTTTCAGATGGTTTATTTCTGTAAGAAGTTCATTTGGGTCATCAAGAAGAGAACAGGCTCTATATCCCAAGGTGGAAATTATTCCAAGCTTAGGAGGAGGGAAATGATGGGACTGACTGTGCAGATATCTGTTGGTATGTGTGGGCTTTCTATATATCGATATTTTTAGTTTACCAGAAGAGCGAGTCAGTTTGACATCAAGAAAAGGCGAGGAATTATCCATTTCAAGCTCAGCAGTAAACTTAATATTTTGATGTCAGCTATTGAAATGTTCGAGGAAAACTATAAGGGATGATTCATGTCCATGGCTCCAAACTTTTGGAGTAAATTTGGAAAAAAATTACAGTATAAACTATATTAGAGGATAAAATCGTCAAAGTTAATAAAAATCAATTGCTTAAATTTTTATTTAATGTCTAAACATCTGATTGAGCTACATTTTACAAAAAAAATTAAGCAAAGATGTTTGGATCGTGCTCAACTTTTTCATCTTGTGATGCAATTTGGGATAGCTGGTGATCGCTTTATCAAGAATTCGATGGACTTTGAAGCTTCATTCCATATCAGGATCAACATCAAACAAAATTTCCTTAGCATACTGAATGTGATTGAAAGCTTGCTCAAGTTCATTTGCAGTTAACTTCTTAGTAGTAACATTTTCTTCTTGTTTGCACTCCTTATCTTTTTCTTCATATGCATGCTATTCTACTAGCTGAAGGCAATCATTCTCACTTAACTGTTTTGAATGGGAATCGATCAAGTTTCTCATATCTTCATTATCCAGTTCATTAAATCCAACTTCTTTTCCAATTGTGCTGAGTTCTTCAATAATGTTAGATCTTGGATTTTGGACACTATAAACTAATATAGGCTTAAGTTTAGAGTGACCTTCAGCATTGCCTCCTAATGAAAGTGTAAGACAATCTTTAGATACTTTGTATCCTAGTTGAGATATTTCAGTTTTAGCTAGGAAAGTTTTTGTTGGCATATGCTTCCAAAAGAGACCAGTTTTGTCTACGTTGAATATTTGACAATCATTATAATCACCCTCCTGAATTATCCTTTGCAATTCTTCAGGAAACTTGGCCACAAAATCTTTATCAGCAGTAGCAGATTCCCCAGTTATTCTTACGTTATGCAGTCCAGCTCGATTTTTAAAATGGTCAAACCATCCAAAACTCACTGTAAAGCTTTCACATTCCTCTTGAAATTTGGTCTCTTTCAATGAGATAAAAATATTGAGAGCTTTTGCCTGAATATTCCTTGTATTAAAAGGTATTTATTTTTGGTTATAATCCTCAATCCAGAGTGCTGGAAGACTCTCCATGTCAATCATTAAATGGCTTCTATTTCAGGTGATCTGCATGCTTAAAGAAGCACAGTCTTGCTGACCTTTGACAAGCAGAAATGGTGAAAACATTGAAAAGATTTGCCAGGCAATCGGTGAAGATTGTTGAAAGACCATTGAGCAAGTTTCTTTTCAGAAACTTGCTCATTAGGATCAAAAAAATAAATAAAAATTTCATGTGAATGTTTGCCGCAGTTTGAAGGAACAGGTTCTTAATGATCAGAACTCTCTTTCAAAAGTTGTGACTGGAGATGAGTCTTGGTGATATGGCTGTGATCCAGAAACAAAACAAACCAATGGAAACACAAATTTATCAAGAAAAATTCCCTACCCACCTGATCTCTTTCCATGTGATTTTTTTTTTATTACCATGGATAAAGCAAACCATGAAATGTCAGCAATTCATTAATGTGGAGGAAGTGAAAAAAAAGTTGCTGGAGATATAAACACTATTCCGGTTCAACAGTTCCAGAACTGTTTCCAGCAGTGGGAAAAACATTGGGACAAGCACACTGACTTGCAATGACAGTACTTTGAAGGAGGCTAGAATATGGTGTTATAAACTTTAATTAAATTTAAAAAAAAAATAATTTCAATTATTTTTGAGTATATCCTCATATATATATATATATATATATATATATATATATATTCATTCTTACCACCACCGTCATTAAACTATGTAAGCGAAGTGAAAATTTTCCAGTAAATAGTGGAATAATAATAGGGAGATCTGATTATCTCTGAAACTCTTGACATCACTCATAGAGGTAGTTTTTTCATGAATTGAATTGGAAGACCACATCGATGCACTTCACATCATCAGATGCTGTATGGGCATTGCTCCTCAATATTGTGCCACACCAGTTTGCTCCAGGTAGCCTGTTGTATGCTTTTCCAGAGGCTTCAACTCTGATGACCAGTCACCTGCAGATACACCATCCATCTGTCCATCTCATTAAAGATCTAAAACTTTACCCTTTTTCCAGGAACTTTACTGTTTTGAGAAATCCTTCAATTCTTTCAGTGCATCCAAAGCATTTCAGCCTTCTTCCATCAAGACCCTTAAGGAGGCTTAAAGTTCCAACAAACCTTTCTAGCACCCATCCATTTGTCTGCCTTTCTGTATGCGAGATTCCTCAACAGTCACCTGTAACATCACATCTCAAAAACAATTATCCTTTTCCTATCAGACATCTTTAGGTTCCAAGTTTCACGTCCATAAGTTACTGTTGAAAAGACAACTGCTTCCAAAATCCTCAGCTTTGTTCCTGTGGATATTGATCCACCCTTCCAGATTTTAGACACGTCTCTGATTGTTATTTTTAGCCATTCCTAATCTTCTGAACAACAATTCTTCATACAATGATAGATCCCAAATACTTGAAATTTGCTAACTTCGAAGTATTTCTCCTTTAAGGTACATGCGTCTCAGGAGCTACTCTGTCTATATTTCCTTTTAGAACTATAATCTTTGTTTTGCTAGGGTTGAGTTTAAGTTCTGTGTTCTTGCTGATCAGGGGCACGCTGGCCATATGTGCAATGTGTGTGATGCATACAGGCACCAAAGAGGAGGAAATACTTTAAAAAAAACGTTTTTTTAAAGTGGTTTTTTATTGGGTAGGGGTGCCAACTAAAGTTTTGCACACAGGCGTCGGACACTACTGGCATGCTACTGGGTATAGGGGCACCAACTAAAGTTTTGCACACAGGCGCCGGGCACTACTGGCATGCTACTGGGTATAGGGGCACCAACTAAAGTTTTGCACACAGGCGCCAGACACTACTGACGTGCTACTGGGTATAGGGGCACCAACTAATGTTTTGCACACAGGTGCCGGGACACTACTGGCACACCCCTGTTGCTGATCTTGCAAAAATAAGTGACATAATTGATGCTAGTTCTGCTGAAAAATGGCCATGAAAGGATCTGTAGAAAAAGCACTGAGATGCATGAGGAAGTCTGTTCCAGAGGACAGAGGTGGACAGAATAAAAGAAGAATAGAAGCAGGTTTGATACATTTACAGTTGCACACTAAAGGAATGTTGCTGCTCTTGTATTAACAACCATCATTCCTCCACAACAGAAAGTGGAGGAATGATGGTTACTAATTCACTGGAGCAATGACTATGGGAGTACCTGTAGATTAGACAGACTGCTAAAACATGGCACCTGTGAGATAGAGGTTGAAGCAAATCTTTAAGAGGAGGATCATCTGTGAGCCTAATTGCTTGCCTCTGGACTGCATCAAGGATTTTAAGGGAAGTTTTAGGTGCACCATCCCAAACATATGAGCAGATTTGGGATTTGTATACAATTAAGAGTTGGTTCAGTGTAAAATAGTATCTTTAATGGAAGAGAGTGCCAAGTTTCTTGAGTGCTGATGAGGCTATTGATGTGATGTGTTTATGTCAGGAAAGACTGGAGATCTCTCTCCTGGCATAAAGAAAGAACTCCCAGAAAAGAGATCTGATCTTGTCTGGTGATTTGTGCAATAAACTAAGGGTAAGGATAGGTGAGCTAAGATTTCTTTTGCACAAGAACAGGCAAGACTCATATTTGGTGGCATTGAACATGATAAGGTTACCCTCATCATATTGAAGGATAATATGTAGATCAATGTTTAAGATAGTATCCCAGGATGTCAGAGTACAGCATGGTTTGTCAAATGAGTAGAAATTAGTGGAGAGTGCTATCATCTGCATAACTGTGGATAGGATTAGTGGTTAATCTGAGTGGGTCATTTATGTACAGGAGAAAGAGAATAAGTAATAGGACAGAGCCCTTGAGGCACTCCAGCATTAGAGGTGCAGCTCAGAGAGAGAGAGAGAGAGAGGAAGCCATCTATCACACAGAGAATGACCAGAGAAAAAGCTGATAAACCAATTATAGAGGGTGTGCAGGGAGACCGAAGTATGGCAATTTGTTTAGTAGGCCTTGGTGTCATGCACAGTCGAAAGCGTTGGAAATCTCAAGGGCGACAATAGAAGTGTCGCTGAACCTTTCTATGGTACTCGTCCAATGGTGGGTGAAGTAAGCTATGAAATCAGTAGTTGATCTTTAATGGCAGAATCCATGATGGTGGTCACTGATTTATTGATGCACCTCTAAGTAGTGGAGGAGTTGGTTATTGATGGTTTTCTCTATTATTCTAGAGAGAACAGAGGTGATGGCATACTTCTATCACCCTTTTTTTGGAATAGGATGGATATCAGATTGCTTCCATGCATTGAGATGAATACCAGATATGTATAATAAATTATAAAGACAAAGCAGGATGGATGTTGGCTGTGGAGCACAGTGTTTGAGCACAATTGGAGAGATACCGTCAGGACCAGAAGACATTTTAGAGTTCAAGTTATAAAGTAGTTTTCTGATGTATTTTTGTTGAAAAAGTATAGGAAGCATACTCTACTCGAATTCCAATATGTAGTAGGAGATGATTTCCCTTGGTCATCTTATCTAGGAGTTCAAGGAAAACAGTTATGCTAGAAGGTCAGTCAGCATTATCTTTGTGTGAAGTAACAGTGGTGATATAAGAATTAGAGAGGGAAGTGCAGAAGATGCATCCAGCAGCCTTAGAAAGGGACCAGAAGGCAGTTTCCATTTGGACATTTGGACATGTTGCATTCTTTAGTATAGTCCAAGTATGAAGCTCAAGTTCTTCATGTGAGCCACATGCGGTAAGCTGAATTTTTTTTCTTTAGACTGCTTTTAACATTTTTGGTTGATACAGAGCTTGGATTGTGGATTGATTGGAGGTTGAAGAGCTTCATACTAGTAAGAATAATTTTTGTGACTCATTCACAGCAGGTGTGGTAGGGTCAGATGAGTTGAAGCAGTAGTCAGACCAAGGAAGGCAGGAGTTGAAATTCTGGAGATCATCCCATTTGGCCTCTTCGTAACAGAGGATGCAATATCAGAAGTGGTTGGAGGAGGGATGTGCTTTGAGAGAGAGGAGACTTGTACAAGATTGTGATCTGAGTTGCCAAGAGGAGAGGTAACCTCTATGATATATCTGGAAGCAGAACTGGTCAAAAAGAGATCCAGAATATCTGGAGAGTGAGGGGGGTTATCAGGAATTCAAGTGAGTAGATGTATGATTTTTATTAAGTTATTACTTATAGCAAAGATTTCTGCTTGTCGTCCAGCTTGGTCAGTGGTGTTGGACTAGGGGAGCCAGTTGGATTGTGGACATTTAGATTTCACAAGAAGAGGACCTTACTGTTTGGATAGTTTGATTGCCGGTGATCGAATTTCATAGAAAGGAATGTGAAGAGATCTGAGTGGTCATCAGTGTTTGATTGATTGATTCATGCATCCATCCATCCCAGTCTCCATGCCATGACGTGGCCTTGACAGTGTCCCCCCACATACCACTACTTGGATTCCCTCTCCAGAAACGATCTACCAGAGCACATGGAAATTGATAATAGCCTATCACATCTGGTTTTTCTACATAGGGAATGCAACATGTATAACAGGTTTTGTAGACTCCCAGATAAACTAATGGGCGAAGGGTGAGGTAGAATATTTAGAACTGAAGAAGTTCTTAAGTTTTGAGGGATATTTAAATGTTTTTGTGAGGTTGTACTTTCCCCATAATGATTTGCAAATCCTTTCTCTCAAACTTTGAACTTTCTTCAGTTCTAAAGATCCTATTCCCTCTGTTAGCCCACTCAGAAGTCTTCAAAGTCACCTATTGCAATCCCTATATTGCCATAATAGGAAGAACTATCTTAGTAAGACAATAGGAAAATGAAGACATCAATGGCCATTGATACTAACTAACCAACCACAAGATTGATTGACAAGGTATCCAACTGTGTTGCACCATAGCTAGTTCTGGAATGAGACAAAAGCTAAAGGAAAAATGTGAAGCCTGAGGCTCCTATCAGTTTTCCTAGCATAAATAAACGCAATAATATCTAGATTTCAAGAATTTGGTCAGCTACTGTCTGACTTCCATATCGCCAGACTCCAGCCAGAATAATGATCCCCCCCCCCCACATGTAGAGCACTGTTTGTGGGAGGAGACCTCCCAGTGATGGTATTGGCCCTTTTCATTCTTCCTCCATTTATACACCTTTCTTCTCCTGGATCTTTTTTACTGTCTTCCAGACTACCATCATCACTGAAATCCAAGAGCCTTGATGCAGTATTTGCGATGCAGCACAATCCATTGACATCCAGGAAGGGAAATCTTGATGGTCTTGCATTGCTTTGGTAGGATGGATGGTCTGGATAGCAGTTCCAAGACTATTCGGCTAGGGTGTTTACCTGCAAGAGCCAATAGTGTTGTAGTAAGTGTCTTTTCTCCATGATCTAGGTACAGTTTTGCTTGTAGTGTTTTATAGCATATAGAGTAACTCGCACATTTCACTTATGAGCGTATTCATTGCTTACCAGATGATGTACAGTCATGTGTGGCTCCATGGTGGATTGAAATCTCTGGTGCCTAACCAAAAAAAACCTTTGAGTATAAATCCTTTGTTGTCCTCACAAGGTCCCAGCTAAGTACAGATCCTGTAGACACACCATCTGATATGAGAAATAAGAAATTTAAACTTCTGATATACATATAAATATATTATTGTTTGTCATCATTCATGCAACAGGTAAAAGGCCAATTGGAAAATATTAGTCTGCTTTATTCAAAAGTGTTTGAAAGGATTTTCTGAATCTCCTAAAACCGCTAAATGTTTATATGATCTGGTGAAATAAAAAAAATTCAACTATTCTAGAGTTGTGATATCAGAATGGGACCTCCTTAATCTTACAAATGAATACAAACCCATATATCTATCTCATCATCTGAATTTGATGGTGAGATAGAGCAGGTATGCTGATAATTTCAGCATACCTGCATATTATGATCTTGAGTGCTTCTCTTTGGAGTGCATCAATCACTCTGATATTATGATCTCACTCCTGAAACTTCTCCTAAAATTGATCGCTTTAAATAGAACTCACATTTCAAGAAATAATAATAATGACAAGAGCATTGTTCTAAGAAAACCTGTCAGATACCTCTACAGAAAAAATGGATACTTCTCTAATCCACTGAATTTAAAGTAAACACAAGAACTCACAGGGACAAATCTGTTAATGTGTAAATTTTTCCAGAGGAAGAGATGGATACTGGCCATCCCAAGGTCAAATGAGAAACTCAAGCCAGACAAAGGCTAGCCTCCCTCAACTTTCAGTAAATCTCATAAGTCTGCACAGTAAAAAGGAATAGAGATACATCTCTACACTGGAACTGGCATAGATTCTGCAAACTATTGATGACATGCAGTCCTTCTGCAGAAACACAGACCCATCTTTTTGTCTGCAGCTTATTTAAAACCTATTGAGGACCCCACCTTAAGGTATTTCACCTATTATTCATAAAGACAGAAGTGAATTGGTGATGCCTGCTTACTTAGAATTCACTGGCAGAGGGGGGGGTGTATAGTTGACCTTGTGGAAACTATACCCCCCCTTTTTAGCACATCAAAAATTAACATCACTAGAAGCTGGGTAAGAAATCCCACTGAGAGGTGAATGAGTCTCACCATCAAATTCAGACTGAAACAGACCTGGAATATCTTATTGCAACTGTCTCTGCCCGCATTTATTATGAGCAACTTTAATGAACATAATACTCTGTGGGATAGTGCCCACACAAATGGACAAGGCTGGATTGCCCAGCATGTGCTTGATAATAGCAGCCTCTCTCTTAATAATGGATATATTACCTTCTCACATATGCCTATCCACTTGTATTCTGGAAAAGATCTTACAGTCTGTTTCCTTCTGCCATTCTTCTGCTACATGTAGGATGTCGAAGAGAACATATGGAAGTGATCATTTCCCTGTGCTTTGCACTATATCCTCACAGGAACCATAGTCTCCTTCACATTTGTCCATGGAAAGGTCCAAAATTGACCAGACTGATTACAATACAATACATTTTTCCACATTGCAAAATTTATAGCTTTCAGTCAGCCAAACACATATTAGTGAAGTAACAGATTGTATTCTCCAGGCAGTAACAACTGTTATTCCCAGTCTATCCACAACCATGGTGAAACTCTGAGTGCCAAGTAACCAACAGAATATCAAGATAGAGCAGGAAGTATATTTTAAAGATACTGTGTTTGATGTCAGAGTCAGAACCATCATGGATCAAGTTTACATAATCTGTTATCAGGCAACCAGTGTGAAACTTGTAAGATATAAAATTTGGAAAATGAAGGATAAATATAGAAAACACCATTTGTCTATCCTGGAATATATTAAATGCAGAGAAAGCTTCCCTAGAATCTCAAATTGCAACAGCTTCATATCCTCCTGAATTTTTAATATTGAAAAAACAAGTCAGAACAGCTAAACTTTTCTATAAATGGGCTAAAGCCATACAATTAGCCATACATTAAAGAAGAGCTGAAAAGAGTACTCTCCTCTCACATCACAGAGCCTGATGACATCCATATGAGATAATAAAACATCTCCAAACATCTTATACAACAGAATGTTTACCAAACAACAGTTTCTAGATTCATGAAATAAGAAGGTTGTTGCTGCCTTTCCCAAAGCCAGAAATTACAAAACTAGCCAATTAATTATCATCCTATCACTCTGACCAGATGTTTTTTTTTTTTTTTAAATATGATTTCCACCCACAAATGGTTATAAGCCAGTAGTCCATAAGTCCCATGGGTTGATAAGAATTTTTCCTGTTTTTATTAATTACGAGGACTGTTCAATAAGTAATAAGACTAATTTTACTGTCGCGAAACCACTCATCACAATATTAATTTCTTTGGAATAAAGAAATGTTGCTGTCTGTATTAACAAAATAGGTTGATAGATGACGTATACAGGCTGATGTGCCAGAGTGTCACGTGACTAAACGCAAGCTTGTTTCGGCGCACCTACGAATCTCGACCAGTCGTCGAAATGGAAGCGTTCTTGGAACAGCGTTATGCAATTAAATTTGCATGCGTTTGCAAAAATCAGCATCGGACACTTTTAACACGATACGTGAAGCTTTCCACGATGAAGCAATGTCGAGGGCTAGTGTTTTTCGCTGGCATAAAACTTTTAAGGAAGGAAGGCAAAATGTGGAAGATCTTGAACGTGAGGGAAGACCTTCAACATCCATCACAAAGACAATGATCAACACAGCAGCGATTATCATCAAGGACGATCGCAGAATTACAGTATGCCAGCTGCATGTTGTCCTGAATATTTCTGTGGGAAGTGTTCACTCATTTGGGACTGAAATGTGTTTGCACCCAATGGATTCCCAAACTCTTGACACCGGAGCAAATGCAGCATCGAGTGGATGTGTGCACAGAATGGAAAGAAAGACTGGAACAAGAAGGTGACAACTTCTTAAGCTTGTCCGATGTCGATTTTTGCAAACGCACACAAAATTTAATCGCTCGTAGGCACGCCAAAACAAGCTTGCGTTTAGTCACGTGACACTCTGGCACATCAGCCTGTATACGTCATCTATCAACCCCTTTTAATACAGACAGCAACATTTCTTTATTCCAAAGAAATTAATATTGTGATGAGTGGTTTCGCGACAGTAAAATTAGTCTTATTACTTATTGAACAGACTACGTATATATATATTTCTAGTTTTATTTATTTTTTATAATGTGTGACTTTTATAGACATCATTTAAAGTTGGACCAATTGGTCCATTTAGGAACATCTGTAATAGATGCATTCTTGTAACTTGACCATCTGGTTTCACTTTTCTTTGAGATGGAAAAGGAGATGTGATATATTTAAAAAACCCTGTGATCTAAGTCTCAGGGGTTTTTAAATATTCTTGTTTTTGTTAAAAATTTGTCTCAGTTGAATCTTCCAAATGAGAAGATTCTTTAATGTCATACTGTTTGATGTCAAAGTAAACTCAATGACTTGAACAACTGTCTTCAATAGTGGTCAGTGCTTTTATATGTTGATGTTTGTAATTTTCTATCATTCTTGTGACATTAGAGTCTTTGAAAGGCAATTGATTGCATATTTTTATGGACACTATTAGTTCAAGTTTTCAAGCGGGGGGGGGGGAATGCTTATGCGCTTTTATTTCTGTTGAATCTGGGTGAAGATTGCCTAAAATGGAACAGAATTGAAGGTCTTAAGACTGGGTAGAAGGCTTACATTCTTTACACATATACATTACCTGAATACAAGAAAGCATTGAGTCCTTCACATTTTATCCTTTGCAGAATGGGGTGCTGATCAATGTGTCTTGCTTCACCTGTATTGTGCACTCGTTTGATTATGGATCACAAATGTATTGTAAAGAGAGTAGGTGGATCCTCTCCAACAACAAGGTATATAAATAGCTACTGGTGCATTTAACACATCACCTGTTCAAAACCTTTATTTTAAAGCAAACAAAATGCTCTTTTACTTTTGTAAACAGCGAATGTTACCACGTCTAAGTATCTTGCATGGACTAGTATATTTTCCCTACACTGGGAAAACATATTACATGATGGAAGTTTGCACCTAATCATGCAGTCTCACACTATGCGAGCTGAGAAAGTTGCTTACTCCATCATCATCAGTGTACCTGCAGCTGTTTAATGCACACTGAACAGAATACTCTGATTTCTTAACTGTCTATACTGACAGTTCAATCTCTGAGACCTCAATCAGTTGTGCTGTTTTTTCCTGATCACATTGTCTCCAGTCACATTACACTTGAGTGTAGTTACAATGCTGAGCTGCATCCCATTCAGCTTGCACTTTTACACACAAAAAATTAGACCTCAACCAGAAAATTGTGTGATTTATACACTTTCACTGAGTTCTTTACAAATAATCTCCTCTCTTGTGAGCAATCCATGTCTTCTGCTTTATGATGTCCTACAGTTATTGTATCATATGAAGACCTTTAATTTTGATGTTTGATTGTTCTCCATTCCCAGCTGCATTTGAATCAAGAGAAATGAGACTGCACCTGCTAGGTCAGCTCATACTTTTACCAAATAATGTTTGTCTGTCTCCTATACCAACTGCAAATAGTTATCTTTAATATAAGTCCCCTCCTCCTCCTCATATGTATATTAGGCCTAGTGGCTTGTTACATTCGTAGTAAGCATGGGCCTATTACGATTTGAAACCGCAATGCCTCGAGGATAAAGTGGTTAGTCCTATGTCTGTAGATGCATGTGTTCACGGGGCCAGTTTGCCTGTTCTGGGGGACGAAAAAACCTGAGTTTCTGGGTGAAAAAAAAAAAAACCCTACCTCTGTAGGAGACTGGCTAACTCACCTTTGGTCGAAAGAGACCAGATTAAAGTTCCTCATGTCGTAGATGGGAATTCAACCCAGGTCTTTCCGACCAAAGGGCTTCTTCTTCACCAACTGAGCTATGGAGGCTCTTTAATATAAGTAAAGATAATTAATCATTGGCAGTCAGTCATCCTAGCCTGAAACAAATTGCATGAGAATTAAGCATTGGCAATCTAGTCTATGTGGAAACCGAAAAGAAGTTGTTCTTGCCAGTCTCTCGCACAGGTCACAGTCATCTTGCACATCCTTAGTAGATGAGTGTTTATTCTTCACACACAGGTGTGAAGAATAAACACACTAGCTGAGTCATATACACTCAGGCCAGATTTTGTCAGACTTGAACAAATTCAATAAAGATTTTAACTTTTTACATTGTAAAAAAAAGAATTAATTGATACAAATGAAATGGCTAACTTATACAAATGATACAGTATTACTCAACGTTTTTAATTTGTTTTCTTATACACAAGATGTTATTTATTTATTTACCTACTACTGTTGTAATCTTTGTAGTAGCATAATATAATCCTAGCCATACTTTCACCACTAAATACAAACCACTGAGATATGCTACTGGAACGATATGTATCCTCATCAGTGGTATACATCGAGTACACAGTTCAAGCTCTATTAATAGTGGATGTGATAGTGCAAAAATATCTTTCTTTATCAGATTCTCAATTTTCCATCAGAGTTCTTCCTCAACCATTGATAAAACTAAACCTAATGCTTGAATTATGAATATATTTATTTATTTGAAATTAACATTCAACTCAGAATTTTCTTTTCTTTCTTTTTTTATTTTTATTTTTTTATTTTTTTTGAAATTTTATTTTATTTTTTTACTAGGAAGCGGGCTTGTTATAAACTTCTCTTTCTGTATATTTATATTCCTAAAAATGGCTTTAGGTCAGAGGCTGAAATGTCATGTATAATAATTTATTTTTGGGAATAATTTTTTATGCCCTAGACAGTGGTTTAATCCATTAAGTCTTTATAATGGAACATCAAATTTCATTCTATTAGAATGGTCTAGAACTTATCAATAGATCATTGCTTTGTTTTAATATTCAACCAGATGATCCATTATGAGACGGTTAAACACTTGCATCATCTTCCATTGATCAGCTGTATCTCATCAACAGAATCATCTGCGAAGATGAATTTCTGGATTCCTACTAAAAGCCTTATACTGTTTTTTAGATACCTTTTGCAGATATAAGGGGAACTAGAATTTATTAAATATTACTATATATTTTGCACAATATGACACGAGCATCATTCAGGGAGAAAGCAGAACTGACTACAGCATTTAAATTATGAAAACAAGAATGCAACATCTTTTTTGATTTAGTGAATCCTATGTCTAGTGTTGATTGCATGAAAAGCAAGGCTTGAACCTTCTGATTCCAGAAATCTTATATAATCTCAGTGTTTTTGGATTTTGATCTCTGCAGAATGGCCAGTCTGCCCAAAGTAACAAAGCTGATATCAACAGGGTAGTTGATCAATACCAGGCAAGGACAGTGGTGGTAATTTATCCTTAATATATTGTAGGGAAGAAGAGAACTTTCCAGCTTGTTTCAGTGTGGTATACAGATTATATTTGTGGGGAATCCTTGCTATTTGTTCAGAAGTAATTTTAAGATATAGGTACAAGGAGGTTATGTAGGTAATTTTTGTTCTTATGTTCTTTCTTGTGATTACATCAGTTGCTTTTATATCATTTTTGTTCTGGGTGTTTATCAGAACTTTCCAGACCCTCCCCCACCCCTCCATGTATGTGGATCTTTTTAACATCAGATTACAGTCTGGCAGATGGATAATAATTATTTTTGGTTATTTTCTGTATCGTGGTTTTGTTATATCCATTAAGTGATAGAGTGAGTTTCATTTTATTTAATTGTTCTAATAAAAAATTCGGAACAAATTTCATGCTCAGCACACAAGGCTTTTGAAAATAACTCCTTTGTGAAGAATGATGATGTAAAGCTATATGGATATACCGGTACTTACCTTTGAAGGAGAGCTTCTTGTAAATGAAAATTCAATATTACCAATATAGCTACAAAGTATTAGGTTATCCAGAAAGGGAAGACACGTTGTTAGATTCATGCTCAATAGCGAACTTAATGCAAGTGTATAAAGAGTTAATTTTGTCCAAAAACTGAAGTAGCTCTGTTTCGGAGTAGGACTAGATTGCAAACACGTTGTAGGTATATGCACGTAGCTTCACATTGTCTTCCTTCACAAAAGACAGCTATTATCAAAAATATATTGCACCAAGCACACAATCTTCTGACTCTCTTCTTTTAGAGTGAGTTATTTTATTTAATTATTCTATCACTTAATGGATATAATGAAACACACAATACAAAAAATAATCGATAATTATCATCCTTCTGACAGACTGATGTCTTATTAAAAGGATTTGAATACTATATCTAAAAGGAACTTCTGGATAAATAGCAAGAATTCTGTGCAAATATAATCTGTATACCACATTCAAATCTGCTCAGAAGTTGTCTTCTTTCCTCAACCTATTAAGGATAAATTATTGCTTCTGTTCTTGCCTGGTATTTATTCAATATGCTGTTCCTCTCAGCTTTGCTACTTTGGATAGACTGGCCATTCTGCTGAGATCAGAATCCAAGAACATCAAGATTATATAAGATTTGTGGAATCAGAAGCCTTGCTTCTCATGCCATCAACACTAGACACAGTTCACTGGAATCTAAAAGCTCTACCCCATACCAAAATTACTGTTTTTGATACGAAAACTGGTGTGGCCAGTGAGATTCTGAAGATGATGATAGAGATGTTTTGCAAGGTACTGGGAGAGCCAATATAGTCTACTATTGAGCATAGTCGGTTGCTATCCTTGTGTATTTTAAAAAGACCATAGAGATGAGCAAATGGTCATGATGGATTTGTAACTTCTCAAGAGTAGTATCTCACGATTGTACATTGTCTAAGAATTTATTGATTTCACTTTTTGTTGGATCTCTGCTGAGAACACATCATTAGTAAGGGCTTGTAACTGCCAGAGTGGTTTGCAGATAGATGCAAAAAAAAGATACTGTTGTGTCAACAGAAATGATTTATGAAACAGCGTGGACCATATTTTCTTATCTTAAAAAAGAGGATCTAAGTTGTACATTTGAATTTAAAGCACGTTATGGACGGTTTAAGGTTAAAACTAGATCTAAGACTGACTCTGAGGCAGCAGATAACGCTTCAGCTACCAAACTCGTGTAAATTTTGAAGAACTTGTCCAAAGTTATTCACATTCCCAAGTGTTCATCTTTGATGAAAGTGGTTTCTTCTGGAAGAAAAAGATGCCCAGAAGCACATACATTATGAAGGTTGAATAAAAGCTGCCAGGACACAAGTCATTGAAAAATGTCTAATGTTGATGTTGAGATCAAATGCCTTCGGGAATTCAAAATGAATCTGCTCCTTATCCCTCACTCTGAGAACCCAAGAGCACTGAAGAATATAATTAATTTTCAACTCCCAGTGATTTCTGAGAGCAGTAATCAAATAGTATGGGTGATCCATAAAATTTTTCTTCAAGATTGGTTTGCGAATTATTTTAGGCTGAAGTAGAGAGATGTCTTCGGTCTAAGAGCTTGGTGAAGAAGGCACTTATGTTTGTCAACAGTACATCCCTTCATAGTTTAGATCTTGAGCATTCTCTAAAATTCATAAAAGTAAAAATTTTGCTCCCCTTCAGTGCCACTTCATTGATATTAAGCAGTTCTTATATTAAACATTAGCATGTTATCATAAACTTTAAGATGAAGTAGTATAAACTCATGTTTGAAATGTTTGGTAGTGACTGGTGGAGAATGCAAGCCAACAGTAAAAGACTTCTGGAAGAGTTATAGTGTCAAAGATGCTAGAGATAATCTTGGTAAAGTGTGGTAGAATATGAACCAGAAATTACTATTAGCATCATGAAAAAAAAAATGTGAGTGCATTGTGCCCAAATTTGATTTGTTTGAACCCACCAAACAACAATAACGAAAGTTTCCTTCAGGAAAAGAATGAAGAATTTTTGATGAATTCGTGAAGTTTGTTAAAGTTTTAGATGAATTCATGGTGCTAACCTTAATCTTAATAGTTAAATGATTCATCTGTTTTTTTTTTTTTAAAAAAAAAGGAACGGTTAGTTTCATTGAACTAAAATCACTGGAAATAATGAACCTTGGCCAAAAACAAAACCAACATTATTATGACTGGTGAACTAACCGTTTTTATATCTTGGTTACCTATAAGTGATGAAATTTATTAGACCCCTATTCATATATAAATATCTTGGTTATTAATTAACATAATTGTATGCTTAGTGTTATAATTCTTATGTGAATCCTATCCGTGAAAAGTCGTAAATCTGTAGTATATCAGTATTAGTTCCATGATTGGAATAAGGATTACATAATCTAAAAACTCTGCTCCAACCATAGAACAGATTTCAGCCACTCCAGGCTTCTAATAATTAGTAATGGTAGTTTTACACTGGGAAATGAAATTCGTCTAACATCTAAAGACAAACATCCATGCCCATAGTGAAATTCAAGCCAACAGCTTATCAGTTGGAGAATATCTGTCCGTTCAACTAACTAGACAATCAATTCTTTCCCAGATATTTAAACTTTTGAGCTAATCAATATCTTCGCTTCATTTGATGGTATTATGTTTTCTGCATAATAATCAGCAAACTACACTCCTTCATGTACTAATTCCCTTAATTTTCATTCTAAAAATTCTCAAACTACGTATATAGGATCTGCTAACTGAGCCTATCGTTCACTTTATTCATCTGCCTGTTACATTCATTAATGCTTCTAATTATTCTAGATGAATGTCATCTGTTCATTGGACATTCACAGATGCCGTATGGTCATTCCGATGTTCGGTGATGTGTCTTCGCATGTAGTCCTGTTGTGTGTTTTTCTGGAAACTTCGACTCTCTTAAGATCAGTCACTCCACACACATCATCCATCCCATTGACGGTCTGCCCATTCTCCTTTTCCAGGAACGTTACCTTCTGTTATTGTTCTGAGAAGTCCTCCTTCCATCCTTTCAGTGTGTCCAAAATATTTTAACTTTCTTTTGTCAATATCCGTAAGGAACCTCAAGTAAGTAAGCAAAACAAAGTTTTGCGCTTGAAATATATTCACGTCTGAGCTACTTGTATATAGAGGCTAATAACTTCATATCGCTTTCCTTAGTATATATTTCATTTATTTCAAAATGATTAGACTGCTGGACAATTTGTTTTTGACTCTCACTAACATCTTATTAAAACATATTTACGATTTGCGAATAGATATTAGTATAATTTAGTATTTAAATTCGATACCTGAAGCATTGGTAATAATCAGCACCATCGAATTCGATCAGAAATTGACAAAAACATACTTTAATTGACTTCATTATTTTCATAAAGTTTATTTCAAGCAGCTTAGGGTTCCTTAAGTATGTATTTGAATGGTATTCCGTACCATCTAAAATGCACTCGCTAAAAGTGAGTTTGATACAACTCCTCGAAATTGTGTTCTTGAAGCAGTAAAAAATAAAATAAATTTCAAATTAAAAAAAAAAAGCTGCACAAAAGGAATGAGGGCATTGCCCTTCGACAGAAGAAAAAGAAAAAACGAGGCGGCAGGGTGGGGAAAGAAATTGGGTTACACTTTTTTTCTTTGCCTACCACGGAGGGAAATAAAAGTAAACAGGAAAGAAACGTGGCCTTAAGACTTCGATGGGGGAAGGGGGGGGGGGGGTAGATGAGAACACAGTTGTCCTATAAGACGGTGTGAATGAAAACGAACGAGGGGTGAAGCATATCGTTTTTTTTTTTTTTTTTTTTTTTTTTTTTTCTTCACATTGTACAGCAGGAGAGGACTTCAAATTCACAAGTGACAGAAAAGAAATGTGCAATGTTTTGGGGTCGTTCTTTCTCAGAGCGATGACGTATTACAAGTAGCTTTCGCAGTATTTTCGGTTGTTGTTCAAAGAGCGCAGGGGTGGAGTAGTATTTTTTTTTCCCCTTTTATTGTTTATTTCTTTCTTAATTTTCCACCTTCGTACTTGAATCATTCATCTACAACTTAACGTGAATATATGTAAGTAATCTTTGGCAAGGTGGCCAAATTGCCGGCCTCGTTATCGAGTGGTTAGCGTATCACCTCTCCAACCAACAAGCTGCGGGTTTCAAATCCTGCTGTGAACGTGGATGTTTGTGATTTTCTTTAGGTAGGAGATGAATTTTATCATTTAGTGTAAGACCCCCCCCCCCCTACGCGCTTATTCGAGGGCTGAAAGGGTTGAAAAAGTTCCATGTTTATAAAAATCAAGTGGATATTAAATCCAGCGTTATTTCAAAGCAGAATACAGAAACCATAAAAGTTTCGTATGAAATTTGACCAGAGAGCTAGCGGGAATACACTCGCCGGAACTTACGAGTTGCCCTAGCCGGACCTATAGGAGACATGATCACTATGCCCAAACATCCATATATTCCAGCGAGTGGAATACCATTAACATGGAACTTTAACATGATATATGAGGTGTTAATCTCAGCTCTTTACTTTATGTGGATGATGTTATACTTCTAAATAAATCTACTACAAGTCTGCAAGATTCCCTGACTAAATTGAATAACTGTTGTAATAGATATGGTATGAGGGTCAGCAATAAAAAGACAAAGACAATGAAAATAGGTAGAAAGATTGAAAATATCAACTGCATTGTGAATGGAGAACCTATAGAACAAGTAAAACATTTCAGCTACTTAGGACCTGATAATATTGGAGTCTTTAAAAGAAACAGACTGATTTGGAGGAAAATTGTAGATAGGAAGTTAGTAATGGTGTAAATTTTTCATGTATGTAGTACTATCATATCCTGTACACTCCTTGAGGGTACGTATCAGGAATTTGATGGTGAAGTTCCATGTTTAGTCTTCAGAAAGCAGGGCTTCTGGGCTGTGTAAATCAAAAATATATAAAATCAAAATATAAAAAATAAATCGTTCGCCTGTCCTCTGTACGACTGTAGTATAGGTTTACAAATAAACTTTTCGTGGGTGGGAGCCAAATAAAACAGTTCTCCCTAAATTTCTTGACTTGTTCGATTTCAAAAAATAAATAAATACGTCCGGTTTTAACATCATCATAGAAATGATACTAAATTCATTGCTGCACCATTGTATCGTTTTGATTTTGTTTTAATCTAAAAAAAAAAGTTTTATTACGTCACGTATGCAGTCCTGTGTTTACCCACACCCATGTTTGTTCTGTCTTACAGTAATCAGAATCTACCTACTCTGATCTTTCTTGTTACATTTCTAAATTACATAATAGAAAATGTAGCCTTATACCATATTTTGAAGAAAAAAGATCACTTATTGTAAGTTATAACTGACTATATTTAGGAGCCTAACATGTATTAGTTCCTTCATTGCTATACGACAATCAAGCATTGATTATGATCTGCTGCCATGTTTGGAGTAATCACTTTGATTTAAGATAAACAACTAATTACTTATCGTTTCTTGTTTCACCATGTTAGGTAAAACTTACAGGTTCTGGATTGCGTACACCGTTGAGTGAGCTACGAAAGGAAGTGAATGTAATCCTAGGAGGAGTCAAATAAGCGCTTTTTTTCCCCTGAAGATTTAAATGTAGTATTAAGGTTATAGTTGTGAAACAAGCGGTTTTTTTTTTTTTTTTTACCTCTTATGTATGAAATGGCCAGGACCTTATTGTAATCTTATTATTAAAAAAAAAAAAAAAAAAAAATAGCTATAATCTTGTTGAGAATTTTGTCTATGTTTGCTGCGGCCATTATTATTTTAAAGCTGCTAATTGATTAAATTTTATTCATATATGCATGTACACTGCTTGGAAAAAATCAAAGGACATCCCCATGGGCAAGGTGCCATGTGACGAGTCACGTGTTTGTAGCCGGTATAAATTGGAGGAATATGATGTTGCCAAGTGAGTGCAATGTGTCCGGGTCAAGTGGCTAAGAGAAGGAAACAGATAGGCCATGTTGCAGGCCTATCTGTTCGGCAAACTGTTCACAAATTGGGCTATCCCAGGTCAGTAATTAGTGATACCATACTGAGATGGAAGCGTAGGGAATTAACTGCGAGTGCTACCCGCAGTGAACGGCTCACACACGTAGTGTTCTACGAAGAATAATATGCAAAATCCGCCATGTTTTTCATTCGGCCGACGTTGAATGCGGAGTTCCTGGTATCGACTGGAACGAGCACGAATCTGCACAACAATATTCAGAACCGAGACTCGCAACATGGGTTTCCATGGTAGGACCACAATATGCAAGCCCCACCTAACCGAACCAGCATGCTGCATCGTCTTCAGTGATGCAAAGACGTGGGATGGAAGCTCGGAAAGCTGTGTTATGGAGCGTCGAATCACGCTACACCTTCTACCGAGTAGATGGGCAGGTGTGAGTCTGGCGGATGCCCGGTGAACGTCTTTTACAAGAGTGCGTGACCCCTACTATGAAATTCGGAAATTTCCTGTTTTGGCCTCGGACTTTTGTAGCATCACGAACATTGAACTCCTATAGATATTTGAACATAGTGGACAATGCAGTGCTTTCCACTTTGTGGTATTTCTGCGAAACACCATTGCCTCTTTTAACAAGATAGTGCGCTGTCATAAGGCTGCTACTGTAACTGCGTGATTTCTGGACATGAACGTCACAACACTTGACCCTATTGAACATCTGTTGGATGAACTAAAGCCTCAAGTGAGGTCAAGAGACGTCCACCTTCCAAAAGTCCAGGACCTCATTACATGACTACTGGAAGAATGGTCCAAAATTCCCATTGATCGCTATCGTACGTATGTGGAAAGTATTCTCCGTAGGATTCCTTCAGTCGTTGCAGCGAAAGGAGGTCCTCCATCTTATTAAGGTGGGCGCGCTGTCCGTTCACTTATTTCCAAGCAGTGTGTGTATGCATATTTTATTTTTATTTTATTTATTTATTTTTTATTTTTTTTGCAACTAGAAGTTAGAAGTAGGGTCAGCAGTTGGCCAAATTAATAAAAAATAAATAAATAAAATATGATAGTATTGATAGTTTTAATGTTTGTACATACGTATATCCCACATGATGACTTTAATATGCATATCTGAACGTCTAGTAAATCTTGAATGAATGTTATTACTCCAACACTGTAATAGTGTCCATAATTTTGCCATGATGATAATATATGTATGCCGTAACTGTATGTTGTGAAGTGTACAACAACAACTGGATGAGTGGTATTATGGATAGATCTATCAATTCGGCCGGTATTTTTTGATTCCTGGGTAATTATCTTTCGCGATAAAAAATATAATAATATACTGTATAATATATATAAATTATTTTTAAAAGGGCGTGATTGTGAATTAAAGAGTTATATATATAGGAAATGGCATTAATCATATAAATGGTTATGATGCAACTTTTTTTTTTCATATCGTTTACAAAAGAAACCAAGAATTGACATATGATTTGTCGTTTTTAATTCTAATTGTAAGATGATGTTAAATTAACTCCGTAATTGCAAAAGATGAGCCATCCTTTCCTGCAATATTACCTGCCCAGAAAATGTATAATATATGCACATGTGAAAATAATGCATTTGTTGTAACTATTTCTGTCGGATATTTGTAGAAAGATAAATTGCAATAAAAACAAACGGAATCCAGATATTTTTTTTTTTTAATCCCATAATTGGCCTTAATACGAAGCTAGTGACAAATGATGTAATTATCTTGTTTATTTCAAATGCCTTCAGGGAGAAAAAGCAATAAAAATTCAGCGCATTTTTATATTCAAAATACAACAAATTCTATATGTTGAGCATGTCATCTTTCGAAGGAAAAATTCTGCTTTTTTATGAATGGTAATTAAGAAGGGCGTAATCACCCTTATATAATTGTCTGTTTTTTATGAATGCGTTGGAGAAAAAAAAATAACATGATTCCAGAAGAAATATCACATTAACAGAAACATTCTGATTAAAGATTTCGTTGCGGAAATTCTTGTAGCCTAGTTTCCGGTTTGTATTTAATTGCTTCTTTTGGTGTTTTCCATTCGCTGTATACATTGTCTCTAATTCCTTTGATGGTTCTTTTATTTTATCGTTTATTACACTTATTTTGTATTTTATTTCTTACTTTATCATTTTGTATTCTGTCGAATTCTTCTTCATCCTTTAACTACTCTGAGAAATTTCATTTCTTCCTCTTGTTTTCCTAGAATTATATTTTTTAGGTACTGACTTTATAAAATTTGAATTGCATTCTTGCTCGTTTTACTTGTTGGTTGTATGTCTTATTGTATACAAGTTGCTTGAAAATGGTGTTATTTACATCATTTACATCATCATCTCTGTTAAATGTTATATCATGTCTTAATTATTGAAAATATTAACACATGGTTCTAGAGTTTGAACAACAAAAAGAGATAAATCTATTTGGTGTTCAACTACTATTTTAGTCGGTATGGGATATTTGTTCATGAATGTCACACTTTTAGTTTTTAGGCGTGAAGTTTGTAAATTATTCGAGTTAGTTGAGAACGATAAACAGATTTTTGAAAGTCTTGTGATATTTGTAAGTTGTTCGAGTTGAGAACGGTAAACAGATTTTTGAAAGTCTTGTGATGTTTGTATATTAGTTGATGTTTACTTCTGGATTTATTCTAGAAAGGCTACGTTCCTTCATTAGTCTTTTTCCTATTTCTGCTGCTATACATTCATTAATATTCGTGATGACTGCTATATAAGCTCTTAATTGCCCTTAACTGTTTTGGATATCTTTAGTCTACCATATTCCATTATTTTTGTCAATTAACTTGGTCAAAGGTTTTTTTCATAATTCATAAAGGTCAAGTGGGTCTGTAATTTCAATTCCTGTCTGTGTGTGTGTGTGTGTGTGCGCGCGCGCTCTTTAATTCTAATACATCACCACCTTTCCTAAATCCATCCTGCTCCTCTAATGAACAGTCATCTTCCTTTACCTTCATTCCATCTACCTCTGTTCTCTGGAATAGCCTTTTCCAACCCCCCCCCCCTAGCTTTTCAAGACTCTTTTTTTTTTAACAATCAAGACAAGCCTTATAAACTCAAAAAGCTATCGTGCCCTTCTACAGCAGACTTTTACAAACATCCGTGCAAGATGAAATTCGAACCCAGAATCTGTTGGTTGGAGAGAGGGTATGCTATCCACTCGGCTGATTCTCCTTAACCACATGCCAGTACATTGTACCCTTGTGCAATAGGTCTCGTGACCTCTGAAGTGAGAGAAAGAAGTCACCACCATAGTGTGAGGAACAAACGGCCATGGTGTCCACCTTAATAAGATGCAGGGCCTCCTTTCACTGCAATGGCTGCAGCAGTCTTATGGGACATACTTCCCACAAGCATACGATAGTGAACAATGGGAATTTTGGACCATTCTTCCTGTAGGAATGTAATGAGGTCCTGGACTGTTGTGAGGCGGACATCCCTTGACCTTACCCGAGTTCATCCCACAAGTCAGTTCCGTAAACACGGAACTGACCATTGTAGGAAGTATTGCATTGTCCAGAATTTTCGGATACTGTTCGGGGTTCGTGGCACCACAAATAGAGGTCCGAGGCCAAAACAAGACCATATCATCACACTGCTACATCCAAATTTCTTAGTTGGGATTTCGCATTGTGGTAAGAGATATTCGCCAACCATCCGCCACACCCACTGGACGGGTGTGGCGGATACTCGACGAATGTCTCTTACCAGAGTGCGGGTACACGCTCTTTGCACCACTGAAGACGACGCTGCATATTGTTTTGGGTAATATAGGGCTTGCATATGTCCATGTTGTGAGGCTCAGTTCTGAATGTTTTTGTGCAGATTTGTGTTCCAGTCAATGCCCGTAACTTCGCATTCAACTTGTCGACCGACGAATGGCAGTTTTTACCTTATCCTTCGTAGCGCACTCATGTTCGGCGAGTGTCGTCCACTTCGGATGGCATTTGCAGTTGACTCCCTACGCTTTCATCTCAGTATGGTGTCACTAATTATTGACCTGGAATGGCCCAATGTGTCAATAGTTTGCAGAACGTAGTCCTGCAACATGGCATCCTGTCAGAACGTCTCTTTCAAACTCTGTCAGTTCCCTTCTCTCAGCCATTTCACCCACACACGTTTGCACTGACTCGGGAGCATCTTATTCCTCCAATTTATACCGGCTACAAACACGTGACTCGTTACCTGGCACAGATCCAAAACCGAGCAGCATGTTTATAAATTACCCAAGAAAGGCATCCTTTAAAAAATGATAAGCAGATGATTTTCGTCGATATGTGTGACATCCAGCTTATTTGAGGATAGTGACGCTGAGTCAGGTTGGCATTGGGGAAAAAAAATATATATATATAAATCAGCATTGCGTCGTTATTCATTCTTCCCATTATTAATAGGCATATTTTGCAAAATACGTCACACCTGTTCGTCCATTTTGCGATCTATCCATACTTTTTGAGGACAGATTTTAATGAAATTCAGTATTTGGAACTCATGCATATATGTATTTCATAAACCGTATCCATTATGTGTTCAATCCGACTCGTAGAAGTTAAAATTGGGAAAACGTTTCGAAATGATGCAGTGTTTAATTCCTTTCTGACCGGATGGAATTTATTAACATTTGGTAGAATGTCCCGTCAACTCAAGTTTGCTTACGTTCGGTCTATTATTCAAGCAGAAGGGGTAGAACAACATTATATAGTACATATTGTCCAAAACTGCTCTTGATTCAGCTGAGGTCATAATGAGTGAAGCCACCATACAAGATCGCATAGTCTGAATGCATATGACTCGTTCGTATACAACATAGCACTCGGGGATAGGGGAAGTGGATTTATAGCGTCAAGTACTAGGGCGGAGAGAGAGAGAGAGATCTAAAATATGTTACATAAAAATGTTCTCAATTTTAATTTTAAAAATGTGAAGTCTTTCAGAACATTATATACGTAATATGGACCATACTTATATTTGCTATTACATTACTCTCTTTTTTTAATGTTTTAATTTATACTGTTAATAGTAACATTTTATTAGTACCGAAAAAAAAATCCATAACTATAACTGTTTTAGGAATAATAGGAAAATCGGGACCTTACGATAAAGCATTTAACCAAGTTGGATGATGGCTGTAAGATTATAAAACTTTATTCCGTCTCCCAAAGTCCATCGTATTACTTACAAGCTTACAGGTCTTTACTTTTATGTCAATAGGCTAAAAAATACCTAACCTTTATTAATAGAAATATTCGGTCAGCTAATAATGAAGAGTTATATAATGTTCTACAGCGTATATCTAGAGAGTTTTCCAAGAGAATTTTAAAATGCTATTGTATGAGATAAACTTATATGGAAGTTTAATCTAGTTCATCTTCTTCCCTCATCTCTTTTCTGCTGTTTCAGATCCTAATAAAAACCATTATTGATATTTCTGGATGATCTCTCATTCCAAAAATAAGAGATAAATGCTTTATGGTTCCAGTTATGAATCTTTCCCTCCACTAGATAAATGTTTGCGTAATGTTCTTTCAGACTCATCTAAACGTCTTCATTTCAAATTTTTTATAAGTGGAAAGCAGCTATCAACGAATCTGTCTGAACCCGAACTTACATACGTTTCTGTTCCTAAAGATAAATACAAATTTCTTAATCACCAAAGCTGATTTAAAAAAAAAAAAAAAGCAATTATTTGTCAAGACGGAAGAATACTATAGAAGGCTTGCTTTAATGCTACATGATATCACTACTTATTGTCCTTTATCTGATGAGCCGGCCTCTAGTCAAACACATTCATTGCTGACGTCGCCAGTTGGGATGAAGAAACGACTAAGCTTAAAACCTATCATGGACATTCTCTTATATTTTATGGTCTCAAAAGCCATAAAGTGAATGTTCGTTATGACCTGTTGTCGACTGCATAGGTTCACCTTCTTACAAAGTCGCGAAACATCTTCTAATTTACTAACATCCTACACTGGTAAATCCACTTCTTATCAAAAATGTTTTCATATTAAACGAAAAATTTCAAGGCGCCGGCTTGGTCTATCTAAATGATCTCTTCATCAATCTTGAAATGGTATCTGTCTTCATGAATGTTCTGTTGTATGATACATTAAGAGTTACTCTGACAAGACTTTCAAGCAGATATTCGTCTCCGATTTTGTCATCCACTCCACGTTCAATTCTTAGAACAACGTTTACCAGCAAACAGAGAATATCGCCATGGATAGTCCTCTTTCTCCCAACTTCGAGAATTCCTTTATGAACTGCATGAACAGCGACTGCTCTGTAACAACCATCCAAGACTCAGTATAATACGGGTATGTGGATTATCTTTGCAACGGTAAGGTTCCCTTTCAGAGCCTCAACACTTTCTCGTCGATTTTAAAAATGTCTCAGAAATAAATGAAATAAAAAAATAATTTACATCGCAGTCACCTGACTTTTAGTTTCGTTTTCTGCCATGGTCATTGAGTGTGCACTTGTTTTATGTCACACCGAATAAAATTTTATTATTTTAGCCTTTATTATAGATTTACTATAACTTCATAATTTATTATAAAATAGTACAAGGCAAATTTTTTTTGAATGCTGTTTAACAGAGAGCAACTAATGCCATGGGTAGTTAATGTCTATGTTATCTGTGCTTAAAATTTCATATTTGTCCTCTCTCTCAGAGGTGTCATTTGTGACTTATTTGAATGGTACCATCGTATTTTTTTTTTATTATACCGTAAATCAGATTCATAATAGTTGCCGTTTTTCCAAAGGATTCGTGCATGCGATAAAAACGAGAAGGCTTCTTACATTCCTAGAATATTGATGGTCTCTGTGACCTATAACCTTCGACTGATTTAAGTTGGCATTATCCGCAGCATGTGGAGATCCTTCATTACATTTAGTATTGAAATAACAGTAATTCGAAGTCAATTGCAGCTAAAATCTTTGAATATTTTAGCTGCAATTGACTATTCGAATTCATGAATATTTGAATTCATGGGATAGATGGAACAACAGAAGAACCAAGTTGGGTGTAACGTAATGAAGATATGGTATAACTAAAAGATATAACTAAATGGTATAGCTATATTAATTAGCGAACGAAATACTTATAATTCAAAAGATTGTTCTCTTAATCCTACGGAGGTCGCGGCTGATATGGCAGATACAAACATATTGTTTGTTATAATTTTCTTACACATATCCAGTGTATAGCTTGGAGGTCATGAGTAGTTGCTCGTGCATATATTACGAGTGATATTCCACACTGTTTATGCGGTCAGTTTTGGTTTAACACGTGTTATGTAAAGGTGTGTGAGATTTCATAGTAAATTGTATCTGAGAGATACCGCGAACTCCGATGTCAGTATAGTATTGGTTTAGTTTTTTCTTCTTTGTTCAATAATTTCTGGATTGTAACTGAAAATAAATAAACCATCATGTATTATATTTGCAGTTTGTTTGTGTTTTTTTTTATCTCGTTTTAGCACATACTAGTAATGAATGTATCTCTCAAATACACGCGACCTACGCTGCAATTTTTTCGACCGCGACCTTCGCAGGGTTAAAATTATTTTGACGTCGTCCGGAAATTCTGGACGATTCTGCGGAGATGTCAAATTCGTGAAAATAGAGAGTAATCCGTTCTTTACATCGAGTATTTTATTTATTTGTTCACGTTTCCTGTTATGAATAAACGTTTATCAAAATATTTATTCTGAATGTTCAAGAAAATAATAATATACGCAGTATAGAAAGTCTATACGAGGCTAGTTTCATGGTGTGGAGGGTAATGTATTGAGAACACAATCGGAAGTCTGGCTCAGAACATTCTTGACATTATTAAGCAGTGTTACTTAGTTTTGTCAAAGATCGATTTTCGCTAATTTGCTGTCATTTCTTTGAGAATGTCACGGAAGAATTAGATAGGTGTAATGGTTTTTAATGTGCTTTATTCTAACTTCTCCGAAAATTTTGGCAGCATTCCACACGAGAATTAATTGATTGGAATAGATCACCTGGTCACAGTTCCTTAGGAATAAGAAATGAAGTCATAAATAGCTCGTGAAAGAAGTCAGTATTACTTAAAGAATGGAATAGCATAGGGTTCGGCATTAGGTTTTCTCTTATTTTATATGTAAAGTGGTATATTAAAGATATTCGTGTCTATTGTCTTTTCTTTCTGTCTATATGCATCTTAACTTTGATTTTAAATGGATAATATGTACAGTTATAAAAAAAAGCGAATGGTAGGGACGCGTTAAGCCCTGTTTATAGGCTGAAATATTATTTCAGTATACGTGTATTATGCCCAAGGAATAGTTGAAGATGGATACGAAAGAAAGAATAATAAAAGTAACGTGTGTGGTGGACAGGAGCTGGAGAGATGTAATCTGATATTCCTCTTAATTGCGATCATTGCAGACATCTTAGTAACAACTGCAACTTCTCTGATCACCCTTCGGTGATCGAGGCAGGTGGGACGAAGAGGAACAGTAGAATCAGATTCGGTGGATTTGCAATTTAACTGGGTTGGAACATAGGCGTTATATTTTAGTAATTTGTTTTGTTTCATGAAACCTTTTTGAGAGGCCATGTAATGAAACAAGTTATTAAAATGATTAATAGATTCCTACGGAATGGGGATGTCATGGACCATTTTTCTTCCCTGTTCCATTTGATAACTACTCAGAAGAGATTAAATATTTTCATTTCTTTTGTCACTTTGCGCAATGTTTAGAAATTTTTATCGCCGATATATCGATCATGGAATTAAGTTTAATTTTTAAATTTGGCTATGATATTAACGTAGTTGAACAATAAGAGAACAAGGGTAATTGCTTCAGGAGAAATATTTCATTGTCTCGGAAATTGCCTTTATGGTTACCAGTTTAAAATGTAAAGTCCATCTGTGTGTCGTACCAATATTTGAGTAAGGTCAACAAAGCGGAAGATTAAAATGACCTAGGAGGAGGAGTAGTACAGTCCATTATGAAATTTACTAAACAGTAGTTTAGCAGCCACGTGGGATTATTTTAGTACTTTTCAGGAAGTTTACTAGTAGCACAGAAGTGTAGGTATTTCCGTGTATGATAGAATGCTTAGATCTTTTGATTGCTCAGTCAAGTATATGCGATGTCTCTATGAAAGAAATGCTGTCGACTTGTTGAAGTCTATAAAGCTTTAAAATAATAACTTGAATTGTAACTAATATTACCTCGTGATTTGAATTGGAATACAACACTTGGATTGTGGATGAGGCTTGTATTGTGAATTGCTGTATCGATACCATCGAAAATATTTTTTGCTCTTGACAATTCTGTTTATGCTCTGAAGTCGAGATTTCTCCATATTTCTGACACATTTGTCCTTTGCGAAGATACACCTTTAAAACGAGTATACTGAAGTATTGGTAATACTAAATTTAGAAAGCTTCCAGGTCGGTTGGCGAATATGCTTGTTATCACTGTTCTGCTCTGTGTCTGTGATGGAGTTCAGATAGTGGTATATGAATGGAGGGGAGAGCACTACCGAGGCCATGATTTGCAGAGGAGTTGGTTGAAATTTCTACGCATGTATGGTTTGATAAAAAAAAAAAGGGGGGGGGGAAGTGTATTTGTGTGTGTACAAAACAGCACCACCTAATTTTTTTATATAAAAATTCGTATCAGTATTATTCTCAGTTTCCCTTACTTAGACTCTTTTTTCGCCATAAAGGTGACGTGCTCCCTGATATATCATGGTTTTCCAACTTAGAATCTTCTCTTTCTGCTTTTCTTTAGTTAAATCTCTCTAGCTCTCTATTTAATTAATTTGCTGCCTCTATCGTCCTTTTGATTGAAATTCCTTCTAGGGAGTGAATGGTTTTCGAATGTGACTAACAGAATACCAGATTATCCTAAGCGCGCGCTGCTTACCTTGATCGCTTCTTCGCTAGCGACATTCGAGGGATGTCTTTGCATTTCAAGGCCACATTCTGGCTGATTTCTTCTCTCATAGAGTCGCTCACATTCATGCATATTTTTTTTTTTTTTGGTATTAGATGAGCACCAACCGGTGGGGGGGGGAGATATGATCCCGATTTCTGTACCTCATTTTCTTGGGTTCATTAAAGTCTCGTTAGCTCAGACGATATCGAAAATGCTTTTGGTTTGGAAAGACCTGGGTTCGAATCCCGTCTATGACACGAAGAACCTTTATCAGGACTTTTCATGTGAATCTGAGTTAGCTGGTCTCACACGGTAATGGTAGAATTTTTTTTTTTTTTTATACTGCAAAACAGACATACCAGCCTGAAGAACAGACATAATTAATACACTGGTCTCGTAGCCTTAGTTGCTTCATCCATAAATTCAACAAACACGCTTCGTTGCGTCATTTTTAGTCTTCTGATCCATGATCCAAACAGTTCTCTGCACTGAAACATTCATTAATTTTCCATTCCACTCTAAATTTGTATCTCTTATCTTAGTTTTTGGTTCTCCGGGAGTTGTGCCAAGGTTGCAGTAGAGAAGAATCGAGCATATTGCAATTGGCTTTCATTGAAATCTCCATATTCTTTTGCCCTTGAGATAAAGCTAGAAATAGTTATAAGAAAAATATCAAAATTAGTTCAAAACAACTTTTTTTTGAAAGCAAGAAACTTGCATCATGTTCAAATGAGAATCGTGATTTCTGTCCTGCTAAAACCGTTGGACCTAACTTTTGTTCAGTCTTGCGTCCACCTCTTGACTCTTATGGTTCCGTTGCATCATTAAACCATGGATAAAACCTAACTCCTTACTTTTTTTTTTTCTTACTTTTACACCATTTCTCACACTGGTCATCTTCGAAAAGTTTGGAGAATCTTGAGTGATTTTGATATCTCTAAGTCATTGATGGTTTGGCACAAAAGTTATGAAGTAAACCCACATCATAGTCTAATTTCCTTCATTCGGGTTGAATAGAAATCTAGGTGAACACAATTACTGATGACAGCACCTTTTCACACGTCAATCGTACACCGTCAAAATTAAAACATCCACAATATCTACTTCTACAACTCTAAATTCTTATCTTCAAACTATTCCTCAACAGAGTTCTGATACCATAGTTCCTTGGAATACTAATAAAACTCAATTCTTAGGAAAAAGTCATTCTTTTCCCCTTTCTCGTAATTTTTTTTTTCTTTTTTTCCTGACGCCTACATTTCTGAATAATACGAGATTTCTCTGTTGGGAGTAACTTACAATCTCCATTCTTTCTTGACAATCTTTGAATGCCTCAGCATTCAAAACCAGGATTCTTCTTCTTTCGTCTTAACTGTCTACCTATCCAAGGTACTAATGAACCGTAGGTTGAATAACCTCTCGTGTATACGATTACTGTAAAAATAATATGCAGTAGCCTTTGACTTCCTCTCATCAGATTTATGACTAAAATGAAGCATTAGGCTAGAAAAGGATTGATTGGCAGGAAATGTATTAATATTTTCTTATATTAAAAAGGGAACCTGTTGATATGTTTCTGGAAGATTGTTATCTTAGAAAGAATGTAGTTAGGCAGGATGAAGAAAGATGAGAAGTTGATTCCGTAGGTTTGCATTTGGACAGTGAACAGATGCTGATCGGCAATGCAGTGTTTCCGGTGTTTACAGGCTTAAGAGAAAGGTGGAGGGAGGATGATAGTAACCGTCGGTTTATTTCTTCCTAACATCTGACTGGAATCTAAAGTTAAGGATTGAATGATGCTTTCTGACGCCATCCGGAGATAAAATATGATGTGCTCTTATACTTGAGATTTCTTAAATTATGTTGGTACATAATTCTGTATGTGAAAGAGAGCGGGAATAAACCTATCAGTTGTTCGGAAATATTTCCGAGATCTTTAGGGAACTTCCATTCAAAAAGTTCAAACCTCACAGATTGATTGTACATGGGCTTTCCGATTTTTATTGCGAAAATTCTTGGATGTTAATTTCCATTCCTTGAAGAGTGAGAAGAAAGTGGACTAAGCATTTGCTAGAAGTGTGTTTACCACAAGACATTCCAGTATTGGAGTGTTTTGTGATTTCTATCAAATTCTGCAAACTTGTACGCAGAATGTTCCCATATACCTATATGCAGACAATTCAAATTAGATCATTTTTAAGTATATATTCGCCTGCTTGTATAGTCAAAAGACTGTGATCGCTTTAACAAACATTTATTTTTTAAAAAAAATATCGAAATCATTTCCCTTCAAGGTGTACAGCAAGAGTAAATTAATAATAACAATAGGGAAACCAGTAGAGAAAGAACTAATTTCAATAAAAACATTTGCGTTATGTAGCGAAGCGGAAAAATGGGCCTATTGTGACCTTCTTATAGGTTGTTCCTGAAGGCAGTTTTCCTTTGTGTATGGCAGCAATAATAGATATCGTTGTTTCAGCCTTTTATTTTTCTTTGGATTTCGAAGTCTATATAAGTATAATTGGCAAGACTAAATAGCGTTGTCACGAAGCCGTTTTACTAGTTAACTGATGTGTGACGTAACCAGTGGCAGGCTGTGCTGCAAGACACCTTAACGCATATTTGATCAAAAGTTCTGTTTTTATGAATTTAGAACATTTGTTTTATTGGAAATTGAAGTCTGTATAATATTTGGTCTCAGTAAATCACTTCCATCTAAGTATAGTTTGGGACAGTTTTTTTTTTTTTTTTTTTTTAATTATTATTATCCCCAGCCATCTAATACGCTGCGTGTTAACGTCTTTTCATTCCATCTAGGGAATGAGCATCAGATGGAAATCGGTCGACTTCTTTGTCTCACTTCTCCCCAGATTGAGAACACTTTTCTAGTTAAAGGCTACTAGAATATGGCAGAGAGTGCTGCCATCTCGTGTTATTAATCCTGCCTTCCACCAAAGATTGATTAACTCAAATTCACCTGGAAAAATAAAAGCCTGTAAAAAGATCTTTGAAGCATGTCTTTCTTATGCTAATATGGATTAAATTACCACCTAGATATACAGCTATTTTTAAATTTCATTATAATGAAAAGCAAATGGTAGCCATTTGCAGTCAAACTAGCTTACTGTTCGTGGTATCGGAAATAGGAGCATAATATTTCCCAAATTTCTAATAAAAATAAAATAAAATACTTGCGCTTCTTGTGTTAGCTGGTTACGTAATGGTATACGCAGAATATAAACAGTTTTGAGTGAAAAGAAGCTGGAAATGGTCGTTACTAAACCAGTACCACAGTCTGGGAGACTCAAAAACACTCTTCTACATTTCTCTTGGCACGGTTCTGTCGTCCGTTCGAATGTTGGGGCTTCATTCTCTGCCTGTCCATGATTAACGTGACTGCTATTAATACCGTTCGCTACTACTAGGAAGCTTGTGTTCTTTACCTAACCGAGTTAGTCGCGCGTGTTCGACGTTAGCAGGTTGTCCGTCACGTGCCAGAGATACTGGAGACTGTTGGACGTCTTCCCTTATCTGTAAGACAATTAGTTTCCTTCCGTGGCTTGCGAACCGATTACTAGCCGCAGTTGCGTGTCGAGCGGCCATGGAGGCCATCATGGAGCTCGAGGAGTTCTCTAGCAGCGCGTGCCAAATGATGCGTGGCACAGTAATCTGTCGTAGACGCAGCTCGAGTCTTGACCATCTTATACTGATTGATGACGTCACTTTCTTCGACGCCCCAAATAGACAGTGGTCCCAAAATATTTCAGATGGTCTCTTTGTGCCATAAGGAACTGATTTGATTACTGTTAGTGACGGGTTTAAGGCGAACAGCGGGCGTGGCGAGTTCGCCAATTGACATCTTTCAATTGCATGCAGTGATTCAAGTACTCGAGCTCACGTTTTTTTTTTTTTTTTTTTTTTCGTTGCACTTAAATTATCCCTCGTCCCAGATTTAAACGGTGTTCGAGCATCGTTGACAATTTGGTCTGGTTGGTTGCAGATCTCAAAGTTTAGTGGAGAATATAATTTGTTCTCGCAGAGAGTTTCGACTCAAATTTGACACACTCTTCTTTCTTCTTATAATTTCCCATTGGTTTTAGTCCACCACCATTCGATGGGCCAAAAGATTATCGTTGCTTTACTGACGCCTTCATGAATATTATCTCTGCTTTTATATGTCCCTCGAATAAATGATGTTCCTCTAATTCTATATAAATGGTCTTTAACTGTCATTCAAATGTTTTGATCTTTTATGCTGGTGGTATGAATGTTCAGATTCAATCTGTTAGCGAGAAAGAATTGAATTAAAAAAAGACAAATTAAATTTTGTCACTTTCAGTTATATGAGAGCCATCACCACGTTAATCTCACAAAATAAAGATTTGGGCTCTTGTGATCCTCGAAAGCAATAAGACTAGTATACCATGCACGAGACTGGCTAACAGGGGAGTTAGCCGGTCTCGTGCGGAGGCGGTAGGGATTTCCCTTCCGGAACTCGAGTTCTTCATTCAGATAAAAACAGATAAACCTTCCTGAATACACTGAGCCTGTAGCCTGAATTGCTTCAGCCTTAATTTCAGCTAAACTAAAACCAGCTAATACGCAATCATTTGAAAAGTACTGATAGATATTTCTGTCATTCCAAATACGAGTCGAACCTAGGTTTGCTCTAACCAAAAGTGTGTTATTCTTTCGACTGTGCTACCCAAATGAAGCTTACGCACTGTAAGCTCAAATTTGGTGATTCGAAATAACATTGTTCGTGTGTTGTATTGTGTCAGGTGAGTAAATCTATTTATTCATAGATAGGCCATTTCAACGTTAATAAGCTGAATCATACCACTAAAGTATATACATTTTTTTTTTTTTTGTCTTGAACCTTCATATTCCGCATGGAATTTTAATATATCAGATTTCTTTATTTTGATAATATTTTTTAACAAATCGGGAACATGATATTTATTATGATTTTTATTATAGTGCTATATCTATCAGGATTTAAAAATTAAGTCAATAAAAGCGTAAAAAAAAGAAGCTGGTTTGACGTTTCATATGAACTGTTTCCAAAAACTAATCTCTGGCCTCCGAAAATATTTAATGGAGTTTGTGGTCACCGTTCTATCCTAGGGACATCGGGTGATTTAGAGCTAAGAACACATTATAGAACGGCATAAAAATGATCGCTCCTGGCTGTAACGTAGATGATTGAACTTTCCCAAACAAGATTTCTTTTCAGGTCTTCTAGAGTTATTTATTTCTCTTGGAAAAGTCCATTTCTGCTTATGAGTAGACGACACTCTCCATGGACTCGCCAGCACGTGTGGCTATTGATTTCAAATTTGTAAACCACCAGTAGGAATCGGCCCTCCTTCCCCTTCGTTTTCCCCAAATTCTCTAAAGGCGACGTCCAGCGAAAAATTACGGCTTCATGAGCTATACTGCCATGTATCATCAAACATTGACCATGTTTATAGTGTTACCATGGTAACCGGCCTGATCAGTTTGGTCTACGAGTGGTAATAGGCTTCTTGTCCGCACTTGATGAGTGCGTCTTGGTGCACTGGCAGCTTTATGACTGGCACGCCGAGGTTGATTTTTTTTTTTTTTGTCTGACTGTTGGCATTATAACCGACTACCATCTTTTCATATCCAACGATTTCTTTTAACCTGAATCTTTTTTTTTTCGCTCTCTGAAGATGTTTAATATCATTTTAAGTCGAAAGTGGACTTTTGTAATCAGCAGTAGGATATACGGGAGGAGTTGAACAAAGCGTGCGTCCACTGCTTGCAATCAAAAATTTATTATTCGATAGCGACGCCCATGAAATTAAAAACTCAATAACTGACGTCATGAATGAGTTCGTAGAATAAGCATTCTGTTCTTTAGATCATTTTGTTCTCTTTTTTTTTCAAGTGAGCGATATTTAAACCATCATAAAGTATATTAAATATTACATAAAATAGCTAAATTGTTCTCTATCTCTTCTCATCACTGGATTTTCTTTAGCCTACAGACGTTTTGCTCTACCCAAAGCAATTGTTAGAACTTGTACAATAATAATGTATTGTTCTAGTATTAGTGGGATTCAGGACAAATAGAAGTTGGGCCAGATATTTTGCTTTAAACAAATAATTGAAACCTTACGAAAATACGATAAAGATCTATAATTTTTGACTTGAAAAGATACTACAAGAAGACCGATACACTAATATTATGCCGCGCAATATATAGCTTATATTAGAGTTATGGATCCAACTAGAATTCAGTATATACGGGCGGGCAGTTCGACATTAAATCACGTGATAAAGCAAGGAATGACATTTTTAGTATTCAAAATATGTTAAGGAAAGCTAATCTAGGGTGATATGATCAGTTAAACATAATAGGGATTAATGTTGAACAATCATGTTATTCTGTGTAACCCTTGAGGGTACATACCGGAAAATGATGAGGATTCAGGTGCGTTCGTTCACCTTGTTTTTACTGAACAGCTCACTGAAGACGAAATGTGATACAAGAAAAAAAAAAAAAAACAGATATTCCCCCATATTATATTAAATGTATACAGTACTATATATATATTTCTGGATTGTATGAAAATGTTAAATAATCTTTTATAAACGTGTTTTTTGTCCTAATCATGAGGTAGTTTTTCATAAATGGAATTGACTTAGGATATTTTTATTTTCTTTCTTTCTTCACGCATTCTTAAATAGATTATGCTACTGAAACAATACTTGCAGCGATCTTGTTATCTGTATTTGACGCTAAGATCTAGTACATGATGATTATATAAGCAGTTACATCGCTTTAAACGAAATATGCAAATAAAAATGGAATTATACTTTGTAGATAGCTTGTATTAATTAATTTCAGTGTCAGTTTAAAATAGTGATTCGCAGTCAGTGGGGGGCTCGAATTTTTTTGGGGGGGGGGACAGAGGACACTTCCTTTTCTGATTGAAACAAAATAATAAACACTTAAAAGAATCTTATAATTTTCAAAAAAAAATGAATTGTCACTTATTAAAATATTATCGTAGTAATATGTATTTACTTCTCCTTGTTGCATATATGCTTACTTAAACCTGTTATGGTTAGAAAGAGAGCATGGAAGAAGGGAAGTTCTTCGACCATTTGCCAGACTTGGTGACTTGTTCTGGGAGCCTCAGGAAATTTTCCTTCCTCAGGTCTATCTGCCTGTCTGGTTGGCCGCGTAGCGTACACTCTCTTCAATCAGCAAGGTTGAATTCGAATCCCACCATAGGCATGGAAGTTTGTGAATCTTTTGTTGGTAAATAAATGTCATCATTCGTCCAGTGTGAGACCACCACAAGGGTGCCTGACGCAGCTTGAAAAATATTCCATGTTTGGTATGTAGAGCAGAGTTTCTCCGATTATCTTTTTTATATTATTCCAAAAGATTGTTTGGACGAGCAATTGACAAACTGATCGAAAGCAGGAAATACGTGTCTTATTGCTGATCTATGACATTCGTTCTTGGCTAAAACACTGGTCACTCTTGACTCCAGGACAGAACGTATTGTGTGCCGTGACATTACGTCACATCCGTCTGACTTAAAGGAATTTATTTTTATTAAAAATACAGAAAATCATATAAATCAGTTATTTGAGAAAGCGAACTCCTAAGCACTTTGTTTAAATTTTGTGTACTTTGTATTCATAATCAAGTAGCAAGTCAACATAACAATTGATATTTGTTACCATCCTAGATTACGCGCAACAGTGCGACCCCTTACAAGGTTGCTTCCGAGTCCTAGAAGTTCCCGTCACTCAAACCAACAGCGGTGGTCGTTTGCAGTGCCGTGTGCTATCGTCCGAGCAGACACCCGTCTGCCAGGTAAGTTGTCCTGTTTTTTTTTTTTTTTTTTTTTTTTTTTTTTGCTCTCTGCGGCAGGTAATGGCGTTATAATGCGAACATTGAGTACATACGGCGGTGTGGTGGCCATTTGTCAGTTCTGTTTATGAGTCTCACTTTAACCATCGGACCTAATTATCTTTGCCTTGCTTTCACAAGTCATGTAGGTGTGGTGAATACTACTTCATTCCTCTAGGGGGGGGGAGGAAACCTGTTGGGGAGGGTGTGGATCATTTTGACACAGGAGCAAATCATATGGAATTTCAGTGTGCACCTTCTAGCGCTTGAATAAGTTGAATATAATGAATGGGTTCATTTTATTACTTCAGGGGTGCGGCATTGCCTCGTTTCATACCTTGTAAATTAAAGTTAAAAGAGTAGTTTTATTTTTAAATCTTTATCGTAAGCTCTTAACACATCGGTTAAGTTATTTATAGCAGAGAAGCGAGGCAAAAAATCAAACCGTGAAAGTTCATTTGGAAAATACTTCAAGGATGCATTGAGTTACTTTAAAATGTCCATTTTACGATTTTTAAAAAAACACTCCATCTAAGAGAAACCATAGTATCCATATGTCTGTTTACTTAGCAGCTGTATTTTGTATTATTTTGTCTTTGTTAGTTCTAAAGATTTGAATCCAGTTGACTGAACACGAGTCTTCTTTTTTTTTTTTTTTTTAATGCTACTCTGATTAGTAATAGGGCGAACGTAAATAACAATCTTAGGTGGGCTAGAATGGAGAATGCTCGATCCTAAACAAAACATTTGCTGGTCCCTTCAGAATTCATGATGTCTGGAGAAAGTGATACGTTCACTGACACTCCGTATGTCTTGATCTAGCTCAAGACTTGGGTTCAAATCCCGTTCAGTACGCGAAGAACCTTTTATAGAGGTTTTTTTTTCTTTTTTTTCTTCTGATGGTTGAGTTCGCCAGTCTCATACTTATACTTCCTTTCTCGTTGCTGTTTTAAGGAATTCAGCAAGGTATATATGCTCACGTGTTATGATGAAGTGGAATCAAGATCTGCTACGTGTAGTTTGGAAACCTCTAGTTGAGTCTTCAGCCCATCAGACGTTAGTTGATCGCTTTAACATCGACCGCTTCAAATCATTTGAAAATGTGAACAATGTAGGTAATAACCACTACTCGTAAATAAATTATATTGATCTCAACTCTAGTTTGCTTTAAGGTTAAAAAAAAAAGAAAAGAAGTTTAGAACAGTTATTGTCTCTTCGAATATTTCGCTTTGTTTGCGCAAAAAAAAAGAAAGAAAAATCAAGATTTTTTTTTTTTTTTAATTTTTAGACTGTCTGGCCTGAACTAAATTAGTAATGTGCATATTATCCGAAAACACAAAACGAATGTGTGTTAGGAATCTTGTAAAACACTTTTAGAAACAAGAACATTGAGAAAGAAATGACAAATTATATGTGAGTCTAAACATATCTATCTGTTCATTCGTCCGCCCAAATCGGATTGAGTTTTCTGATTTAGGCATTGCAATGCAGCTTGTTGTCATTCGTCTGCGTTATCACTTTAAGATAAATATTTTTGTTTGTAGTACTGGGTGTTCGCGGGGCCGGTTTGTCTGTTTGCAGTATGAAGAATCCGAGTTTCCGGAGGGGGGGGGGACCCTGCTCCATCGTATGAGATCAGTTAACTCAGCCTTCGTTTCAAAATCCCCGATAAAGGTTCTTCGTTTCATAGATAGGATTCGAACCGAAGTGCAGCTACAGTATATGCTATACCGATACCTTAGCCCTTCTCTCTCTCTCTCTCTCTCACACACACACACACACACACACACACAGGGAAGCGCCATGCGGTTGTGCAGATTGTGCCACGCACAAGGGCGCTTGAAGATGAGGGGCGCCATTTCACCACGGGAAATAATAATAATATATATATATATATATATATATATATATTTATTCTAATTTTGTTTAGGATCGCATGATCCTAAACAAAATTTTCAAATAAATTTTTTCTTCGCGATTTTAGACACGACAATAACTTCAGACACGGAAAGATTCATACTCTTCAAACAACATAGCGAGGACTTTAAAGTTATAAGAGACATTAGAAAATTAAAAGATTGGAGCGATGAAGATTTAATGAAACATTGTAAAGATTTGCGCTTAAAACTGAGCGACAATCAAGATTCCGACAATCTCGATATTGATGGTATGACTTTATTTGAGGAATTAAAAACTTTTTAATACGTTTTATTATAAAAGAGTCCACTGCTCAGGATGTTTTAAATTATATATACGAAAATAAATTAACCGACACGTTTCCGAATACTGCGATTGTAATGTGTGTTTATTTAACATTACCAATATCCTTAGCATCAGGGGAAAGAAGTTTTCCAAAACTGAAACTAATAAAAAATTATTTGCGGTCAACAATGTCTGGAGAGCGTCTAAATGATAATATAATTTATCAATTATATCAATTGAAAATTATATTATAGAAGTCATTAGACATTAAAGATATTATTAAAAATTTTGTGGCGGCTAAAGCAAGATGGATAAATATGTGAAATAAATCTACAGTTATCCTAATTGTTATATAGTTAAAAGCATATCTCCAAATTATCTTTGATATGTAATAATATTTCATAACAAAGATAATTTTAATATATATATATATATATATATATATATATATATTAAAGATGCCAAGCTATTTTAAATCTGGTTTTACTCCATTTCCCAAGGAAGCAAACAGACAAATAAGTCAAGTTTGCGCCTGCAAGTCTAGCTGACCCTGCACGTAGTGCAAGACTAAGGCAACTCATGGTAAAAGTAGAATAAGCTCTGATCTAATCTTAATATTTACCCTTAATGCACTCCTTGAGGAGATGGGCTTTGCATTAAGGGTAAATATTAAGAATAGTGATCAGAGCTTATTCCACCTTTACCACAAGTTGCCTAGATTTGCACTACGTGCAGGCGCAAACTTGACTTATTTGTCTGTTTGCTTACTTGGGAAATAAATGGAGTAAAACCAGGTTTAAAATAGCTTGGCATCTTTAACATATATTATACCCAAGGTAAAAAACTTTCTACATTTTATATATATATATATATATATACATATACAGAGTGTCCCAAAATTCACGCAAGAAGTAATTTTGATAGAAAACACAGGTTTTTAATTAAAAATTGTAATTTCTTATTGATTCATAAAGTATACAGTATAGGGTTATGCATGGAATAGCATATCGGGTAAATGGCCTCCACGGCTTTGCTGGCACATACGCACTCTTTTGTCGAAATTTTCCATGGCCGTTTTGCATAAATGTGGCTGAATTTCGTTGATACAGCGCTCAATTTCCTCCTTCAAGTCGTGGGCTTGTTGGCATAAACCTTAGACTTCAAAAAAAGTCCAACGGCGTTAAGTCACATGATCTGGGCGGCCAATTCTGATCACCAAAACGGGAAATGACTCATGCAGTAATTGAATTGTTTCTCGGGCTGTATGGCATGTGGCACCATCTTGTTGAAACCACATGTCGTCCACATCCATATCTTGCAATTTAGGCACAAAAAACTGGATTATCATGTCGCGATAGCGAGCACCATTAACTGTTATTGCCTTACCAGCCGCATTTTCGAAGAAGAATGGACCGATGATGCCTCCAGCCCAAAATCCGCACCAAACACTGACACGTTGTGGATGCATTTGTTTCTCAACAATCACTCGTGGATTTTCTGAACCCCAAATGCGACAATTTTGTCGATTAACGAAGCCATCAAGATGAAAATGAGCCTCATCGTTGAAGATGATTTTGTTCGAAAAATAAGCATCCACTTGTTGTTGTTCCATAATCCATTCAACGAACTCTCTTCGCTGTGTGTGTGTGGTCATTTTTAATAACCCTGAACTGTCAGCTGTCATGCTGTCTTTTTTTTTTTTTTTTTTTTTTTCTCGTTGGCAACATTTTACCGCACAAATGGCGCTAAATTTAAATCTTGCGTGAATTTTGGGACACCCTGTATATATATATTCTGTTGTATTTATATATTAACGAAATAAACATTTTTGAAAATTTTTATAACTAAAAATTCCTCATTAATGAATTTTAGTGATTACAATGTTCTACTATTGTTAAATAAAATTTATTTTTATGTATGCGTATAAACTGTTTTGTACTTTTTAACAAAGTAAAATTTTTCATGGAAACTTATTTTATGGGGGCGCTGAAAATGTCTTGCACAAGGGCGCCTCTTACCCACCGCGCGACACTGCTCTCTCTCACACACACACACACATGTAAGAATAATTATTGTTTCCTACATGTTAAAATCAAGCCTGAAACACACAAATACTTAACGTGTTGAAGTGTTTTTTTTTTTTTTAGGTCTCTGTTATTAGAGAAATATATCGCTCTATTCCCATTATTTCGTTCTTATACTTCAAACTCGTATTTCCAGTGCTCTATAATTATAATTTTTTTTTTTTTTTTAATTTTTGTCCTCAAATACATATTAAATGTTCACTTACGATCAGGATAAAACGGAACTTGCAAAACGAAAGAAATGGAAGAGTTAGTGAACAGGAGTTGACTTTTTTTTCTTTTTTTTTTTCACGTGCGCCAATCAATACTTAATTATTGCAAATAGCTACCTGTGACAACATAGCACAGAGGGATATAATACTGAATTAAAGTACGACACGCTAGCAACATCACGCTATCCAAAAACGAGTTCATTCACACAAGATACGTATTCTGATTAGAGAATTAGGGCAATGACGAACCTCTTGAAAAACAATACATTAGAAATTTTGCGAATTGTATTTTAAATATAACTGTGGTTGTGTTAACTTTTGAAACTAAAAACCAGCTTTCATTTCCCATTGTGACTATTCTCATCATCAACGTCTTGCATTTATTTCGTTTTATTATTTTATTTTTATTTATTTTTTATTTTTGTAAATATTACGAGTATATAGATTTCTGTTATAAGTGTAGAGCCAACATAGCTCAGTCGGTATAAACGAAGCCCTGGGTTCAATTCCCGTCCATGACGTGAGTAATCTTTATTTGGACTCTTTCGACTAAAGGTGAGTTAGTCGGTCTCATACGGAGGTAGAGATTTTTTTCACCCAGAAAGTCGGCTTTTTCGTCTCTTAGAACAGGCAAAACTGGCCCCATGAACACACAAATCTACAGTCATAAAATACATGCTTAATCCCTCATTAGGAGGGCTCAACCTATCCTAAA
This sequence comes from Typopeltis vanoorti, assembly GCF_054136105.1. Lineage (NCBI taxonomy): Eukaryota > Metazoa > Arthropoda > Arachnida > Uropygi > Thelyphonidae > Typopeltis > Typopeltis vanoorti. The sequence continues at coordinate 93,588,132 of NC_143566.1, forward strand.
GGAAGGGCCCATACGAAATAATAATAATGTTATAAGCACTTCAGAGTATTGAAATTAGTGGTTCGTTCTATGGAGAGATGCTAATAGTTTGGTAAGTGACTACCAATATACACATTGGTTGAAATCTAAAAAAAAACGGAATTGTGTATCATACCATACACTCATTATGACCACCTACCTAATAGACTGTTGGACGTCCTTTGGCCGTGATAACTGCGTCCATCTTGGAATTAACTCCACTAGACTACAGAAGGTATCCTTAGGTATTCTGACCATCTAGATAGAATAATGTTCAGGAGGTCAGCGACCGAGCAAGGTTCTGGCGTTAACCCACGGGTGCTTCGTTCCACGCGATCCTACAAATCTTCCATGCGATTCAAATCAGGAGAATTAGGCTGAAGGGGGGGGGCACACCGAATGCTTGGATACGCACTTCAAACCCTGCTTGCACAATCGGAGCTTTGTGACACAGGGCGTTGTCTTGTTGGAAGAGTCCATATCCATCGGTACACAGAGACAATGTCTGGTCCGAAACAATTCGTAGGTAAGAATTGGTGGTCAACGCGTGTTCATTGGCGACGAGATGACCCAGTGATATTCATGAGAACAATCCCTGTACCAGAATATCGCCACAATCGACGTGTTTCAATCCAACCGTGCAGTCTGGGTGGTTATAATGTTTTGGTTCATGAGTGTATACAAATGGACTGTGAAAGTTCAGAATTATTAAATGAGATCATTTAGAAGAAGGCGTGAATGACCTTCGGTCGAGTTGCCTTAGTATTACACTGCTTAAGAAAGACAAGACCTGGAGAGATGAATATATGTAATAGCTTTTTGTGGTCCTGATATCACCGATCTCTGCATAAAACTCTATACAGATATCGGCGTGTTATATATATATATATATATATACAGACGGTCCTCGGGTTACGGGCGACCCGACTTACGGCGTTCCGTATTACGAACGGGCTTCCAAGATTCTCCATAAGGATAACTAATAATTAAATTAATAATTCGGGAACTGTGCTCTCAATTATGTGATGATTTTCGTGGCTTCACAGAAGAAAAAATCGCCGAAGCCAGAAAAACTATGGTGTATAGTGGCAATGCACTGCAATTGGACATCAATGAAAATGATGTCATTGACTTACTAGAGTCAAATTCGCAAGAATTAACCAATGAAGACCTTATGGGGATAGAGAAGCAGCTGATAAAAACACAAGAACACGAAGAGTCACAAGATCCAGAGCCAATAATTAGCTGAAGCCTTTCGTCTCGTTGAAGTAGGATTTGCTGAGCTTGAGGAGCAAGATCCTAACAAAGGTTTACCGTGCAGTTAGTGAGACCATCAGCTGCTACAAGGCCATTTATGATGGGAAAAAAAAAAATAAAAGAAAAGAAAAGAAGGCTGGGCAGACAACCCTAGATACCTTTTTCAAGAACCGGCTTCAGTGGTAAGCTTCCCTCCTCCAGCAACAGAATCAAATCCTGATTGTCCAGCACCAGGTCCATCCTCTCTAACACTAGAATCTGATCGTGATTCTCCAACATCTACTCCATTCTCTCCAGCACGATCTCCATCATCATCATCATCTTCCGATTAATGTTAACCTACCTTCTGTTTATGTTCTCTTTGTTTGAATTAAAAGAAAGAGCACAATAGTTTCTATAACTTATTATTGCAGTATTATTATTAAGTATTACACTGTATTACTATTGCCATTATATTATTATTATTAACCTTATATGCGCTGTTCATCAGGGATCCGAGTTGCATACAAATCCGACTTAAAGACGTTCTCAGGAACGTATCTCGTTCGTAACACGGGGACTACCTGTAGTTTATTTATTTTTTTAATTACTTGTTCGTTTTCCTTTTCGCATGATAGTTGAACAAATTCATTAGCAAGCTATTGTTTGCAACTGCTATGATCAAAGCAGATAAAGCCATGAATTCGTGTATTATGTCTGCAAATTTGTATGTGTTCCCTAAATACTTGTGTATGTATATATAATATGTAAATAAGTTTTTTTACCTTGGGAATAATGTATATTAGGATTACCAAGTAATTTTATAAACTTGGTTATTTTACTCCTAATCCCAACTAAGCAAACAGTTAAGTTTGCGCCTGAACGTAGTTCAAGTCTAAAGGTGGTGCAACACCAGGGAAACTCATTGTAAAGGTGGCTAAAGCTCTGATCACTATTCTTAGTATTTTCCATAATGTAAATCACATCTCACTAAGAGATGTATACTGCAATACATTATGGGTGGGGTCACCAGAGATTCTTATTCAAAATAAAAACGCCTTGTAGCAACTTGTATAGGTAAAGTTGATAAGGCTCTGTATTACTAAAACCGTGGTATTTAGGGTCTAGCTACTCACCGAGGAGACCTCAAAAAAGGTTGAAACTGGTCTGGGTAGTGACCCCCACCCATAATATATTGCAGTATACATCTCTTAGTGAGATGTGCTTTACATTATGGAAAATACTAAGAATAGCGATCAGAGCTTTATCACCTTTACAACGAGTTGCCCTGGTGTTGCACCACGTTCAGGCGTAAACTTAATTGTTTGCTTACTTGGGATTAGGAGTAAAAATAACCAAGTTTATAAAATTACGTGGTAACCCTAATATATATGAAAAGTTTTTTTACCTTGGGGTAATATATATATATATATATATATATATATATATATAGGGAACTTCCCGCATTCTTATATATATATAAGCATGCTGGAAGTTATAATGTATTGATTTAGGACAGCATTCGAACTGTGTGCCCAATGTCATTTTTACGAATGCGTTCCTCCCAGTTTCGGAATCATTGACCGACCTTTAAACTGTGTAGTTGTTTCAGTTGCGAGATGTTATTTCTCTACCCCTCATTACAGTCACGAATCTCAGTATTAGCCAACGTTGTTCATTTTGGGCGTGTCTCGTGTAATCCAACTGCATGAAGTAACAGGTTGTTATGCAAACAAATTAGATGTTGAAAGACTGCGATAGAAAAGAAGCGACAGTTATCCTGGGAATTTGAGTTGCGTTATGTGTCAACTTTTGAATCATAATCGAGGGAGGAACCTGTCTCTCGTATTTTCCGAAGTGTTAGATCTCTAGTGCCTTGTTATGTGGAAGTGTCAGTCCCTAATAATAACAATAACAAATACTCTTTGTTGGCGAGTACTGTTGCGATTAGGGCGACAAGGGATGAAAAACAGTTGGCTCTTGATATTCCCCTAATCAGAAGTCATTGAAAACGGAAGGGTTGGGGAGTTCTGGGAGGAGTGAATACCAAAGAAATCTCCCTCTTGGATTAGTTCTCGTTCGTATTAAATTCGGCAATTAACGAAAATTAAAACAAACAAGTTGACGTACCGCAGAAATCAGCGACCTGGCATAGGCTATGCGCCCTGTAATTAATGGGGTAGCAGCCAGATAACACCGCTCGTGAACGAGAAGCACACGGAATCAGCGATCCGCGCGCCACGTTTTAATTGTTATGTATTGCGGCGACTGATGTGCAGCTTCACCCCCTTCAACCAACAGGCGGTAATTAGGGATCCAGTGGGAATTTTTCTCCGACTTGCCAGACTCTTGCCGTGTGATTAAGTCTCCATTGAGAAGTAATGAGAGTTTTTTTTTTTTTTTCCTTCCTCTCGACTCGGCCCTTCTCCCAACAGGTATCCGCCACTTTGTCGTGACCCAACGGCTAAGGTAGCAATTAAGGAACGAAAAATTCCGAGAGATTCGAATTCGGCGGGGGTTACAGCGATGACTGGGAGACAAAGAAAATTATGGACGCGAGATATCTCCGGTCGTAATTATCCCCCCTCTCCCCCCAAGAGATGTGATTCGACCCTCCCACACATATGATAGCCAATCGTGGATGTGTTCGTAGCCTGTAATAACTGCAGCTCGTGATGAGCTATTCTTGTTTTCCGTTGACGGTTTCTGTTTAACTTAGATCCGATCAGCTGGCTGACGCGCGAGGCCGTGGGTGGCCGCCGGGAGCCGTGGCTACGGCTCGATACCTTTACACCTCCGAGTAATTTATCGTCTGTGTGTATGCCCTTTGTTCAGCCGAACGTCACCAAGGTCGCTACTAGAGGGCACCACTTTCCGATGTTGTCTCCACGGAGGCAACCAATGAATACACACATAAAGGGAATCGGTCGAGTTTTACCGTGAAGAAAACCTGTATGGAGTTCCACAGTGCACGGTGATAGACTTGAATGGCTGTAAGGATCTCGTAAGATTCGAGATGTTTTTGATGGCGACTTTCAAATTAGTAAACTGTACTCTTCCACCCTAGCAGTGCACGATCAACCTTGTCTTGATAATTCCCTTCTTTCTTTTTTTTGTATAATTTTGACAATAATCCGATATAAAGTAAAAAAATTTTTTTTTTTTTTTTTTTTTCCGTCAAGTGAAATATTAAAAGATATTCGGGCACTGCAGCAAAGAAAAATCTCATCTTCAATTAACTAACGGTCAATTTCTTCTTAAAACTTGGATAACTCCTGATTGTTACAAACTGCAGTATCTATGACTGTTGTTTATATACTTGCATGAGTGACACAAACGGTTTGCACAGAGGCAGATCGAGTCCTGGTATAATCTGAAAGTATTCTAAATAGTAGCGCTATTGTTTGATGGTCCCATATGTGGAACAGTTTATTCGGATTATAGCTACAGAAAGAGTGATTAAAATTTCATTTTTGGACAACGAAGTAGAAACATGCACAATGAAATAAAAGCTACGTCGATAATAATAGATATTCCAGTGCACTGTCATTCTGGAGACAGTATTGCGCCTTTCATTCTATTCTGTTTAAAATATTTATTGCTGTCTCAGATGCCATTGTTTTCTCATCAAGGATATTAAAACTTAAAGCGAATAGTATCCACCTCATGGATGGAATCAACATCTGTAACTGCATTCAAAGTCAGGTCAGTAAATCTTTTAACGAATGCTCGATGTTGTCTCCAAGAGGATCGTTTCCATCAAGTGTAGCTCTTTTGTAGGATTAGAGAAAGATACGCTGGGGTAAACATTTCCTGGGCGACTGTCTGGCTTTTTGCCTATTAATTTAAATGTTCTCGAATTTTTATGTTGGTCACTTTTGTTCTGTACCATTTTTTTTATTTACTTTCTGGTGTTCGCGAAAGAGTTTTTAATAAAGATTTTCAACTTTGTTCTTCCTTGTTACTGCCGAAGTCAAACTCCTCTTTCACGTTCTCGAAAATATTTTGTTTTGTTAATGCTTGTACAGAATCGAATGAGAAAATCTTACTTCATTCTAAAAATGATAAAGAACCACTAATGCCTTTTGTTCTCCAAAGAGAGTCGGCGAAGCCGTTTTGGTCCTATCTAACTTTTGGAGACTGAGGGGGAAATCTTTTTCCACAGTCGAGATAACTGTCCCAAACTATCCATGATATTAAACAACATCTGGTGAAGAGAGTACGGCAGACACATTTTTTATCATTTATTTTTTACATAATCCGGAAACTTGCTCTAGAGACCAGAAATAGAACTTTTTCATTCAACTTCAAGTCTTCAGCAAGAGGGGAAGGTGGTCTCACACCAGACGGTAAAAATCATCCCCTGTCTAACGACATTCACAGTCATCCATGCCCATGGTGGTATTCGAATATTACTGAAATTAATACCTAATTTATACTGTGCTTCGTTTTGTAGAAAGATTACAAAGTTATACTAAACAAGAAATCATATTCGAGTTTTAATCCTTTTCCCCAAACGTGTGCAAACACAAGGTTGCGTGTGAAGTATTTTCATTCCCAACTAGACTACTTTCCATGGAGGTAGAGATAGCTTCATCATGTCAGATCAGCTTAATATTGCATGCATATACAGTACAACCGTTGTCCATGTTGGGGATAATATTTATCCTTGCTGACCGTATTCAGGTTTCAGATGTTATTGCATTTTTCTCAAGGACGTATACGAACTCAAGGCGTAGAACTGATCATATTGCAAGTCGTGAAGCTACTTCATTTATTGGCTTCTAGTCCGGATAAAGAATTAAATCTAGAATTTAATTTCTTGTCGTTTGGAAGCCAGCACCACACATCACTCAACAAATGCAGTTTCAGTTCTCCGCATCCCTAATCGTCCTGTATAATCTAACACATTATCATGAACAAGTGAAAACATTTTTGGCTGCCTCTTTCGTCCCAACTTGGAAAGAGTGTGACTTTTTTATAATAACCTATTAATTTCTTAATTCAACATTCCGTGGTTTTTGTATCTTATAAAACTACATTCTAGTTAATAATACTATCGTGTTAGTATTGCCGGTCACATTTCAATTCAGCATTGAAGTGCAATTTAGGCACATATTAAAACAAATTAGTAATGCCGTTTGTGTGTAAATAATAATAAGTTCACCGTGTGCTTGACATGGAATACAATTTGCTTTTGAACAATGTGATTGTGATAATGGACTATTTCATGGAGAGGGCTGCCGTTTCGACACATTTTCAACTCTTGTTTATATTTGAATAAAATTTCTGTAAGTTCGCAGAGACTCGCCTCTAAATGCCTCGTTTCACATTTTATTAGCGTATTTAACAAGTTTGGAGCGATCTAATGCACATGACGTTCCATTTTCTATAAAACAAAATCTGCAGTGATGCAATGAACATAAAACTGCACTGGTGAGCTATTTTGGAACTGACCCATGCTAGAGTGGCTTACTTGATAGTAGATTAAGTAAGCCTCACACTAGTAACCGCATTACGGCCATTCCAGAAACTTTTTCATCTACTGTATTAGAATCAAGCAAGCTTAATCAAGGTCAATCTTGATCAACGATGATTGCATAGTACTAAAGATGGCCGCAAAATATTCAAAGGTCGCTAAATCACCAGCCATATTTGTAATTTAAAATCAATGTCTGATAAATATAAGATTGAAAGAGGGTTTTCAAGTTAACGTTACCTTGGGATACTCAGCTGATCTGAAACTCGATTAGCCTTAAGGACCTTTGAATTTTCGAATGATTTTTTTCTACGCTAATCCCACGAAGTGGAGGTTGTTCATCTTGCAGTGCATTAATAGACCATTGTGTCAAACCCTAGATGAGCAGAAAGGTGAGAAAGAAGAAACTTCTTAACATTGGATTTGAAGACCTGTACATTGTACCCTTGACACAAAACGGAAAACTGTTCCAAAAGAAAGAATGATGAAGATGAGGAAAAACTTGTTCTTTGAAGTCGAACTGTGAAGGAGTAATTAAATAGCTGATGCACTTGTTTTATGAGATTTAAAATAGAATTTTGGAATTATCCACGCATGCCACTTGTGATGATAGTGTCCATGCATTTATTTAAAAAAATATATAACAGCAGGAACTGAAAGTCTGTGAAAGAGAGATGTGGTGATAGATGAGTCATGAATCGGATTGCTCTGTCTTTTGTACTGGATTCAGTATTTTTAGGGAACCCATTGGCACTACCCCATCTTGGGACTGGTAGCTCAGCAGCGATTTCCTCCATTCCACTCTGTCATTGGCTTTCTTAACCTCCTGGTAACTCCTCAAACCCGTGCTGTCTTTGACTTGGTCAAAAAAGCTTTTCCTTGGTCTGCCTCTTCTTCTTTTCCCCTCTATTTTGCCTTCAGTTATTCTTTTCACAAGTCCATCATGTCGAAGTATATGTCCAAACTCCCTATCCCTTCTAATTTTGATCGATTTTATTAGAGTTCTTGTTTCGTTTATCTCTCTCAGGACTTGTTGGTTTGATTTTTTTTCTATCCATTTTATTTTGTTCATGCGGCGCAAGCACCACATTTCAAAAGCCTCCAATCTTCTTACATCTTCTCTGCCTAGAATCCAGGTTTCACATCCATAGAGTGCAATGCTCCATATCAATGTCTTTCCTATTTTTTTTTTCAATTGTAGGTTGAGGTTTCCTGTTAAAATGCTTTTCATCTTAGAGAATTGGGCTTTTGCGTTGTTTATTCTTGATCTTATGTCTTCTCTTGTTCTGCCATCTTCTGTTATTAGGCTTCCTAAATATTTAAAGCTTTTCACTTGTTTTATTTGTTCCCCGCTGATATCTATATGCTCTGTATTGATAGGGAGTATGCCTGTAACAATGATTATAGTCTTATCTGTGTTGATTTTCATTTTATATTTTTCAAGGTTATTATTTAGTAATTCTAGCATTGTTTTTAACGTTCTTCTGTTTTCTGCTACAAGGGCTATGTCATCAGCAAATCCCATACACATGATTTGCTCACCAATCTTTATGCCACTATTTATTTTATCTTTAGTTTCCTGAATGGCCTTTTCAATATATAAATTAAATAAAAGTGATGAAAGTATACATCCTTGTCTTACTCCACTCCTTATATTTATTATTTTCTCCTTATTATTGATTTTAATCCGTCCATTTTGATTTTTGTAAATTTGATAAATTATTTTTTTCTCTCTCAAATCTATGCCGATATTAGTTAGACAATTTAGGAGTATTTGCTGATTTACTTGATTAAACGCTTTCTCTAAATCAAGGAAGCAAATGTAAGTATTTTGACTAAGGTCTAATCTTCTCTCTATTATTGTTCTTAAAACAGAGTATTGCCTCTCTTGTTCCTTTATTCTTTCTGAATCCAAATTGGTCTTCATCCAATAGACAATCTATTTTTGAATAAATTCTATTTTGAATAATTTTTAGTAGAATTTTGCTAACATGTGGGATTAAAGCTATTGTTCTAAATTGGCTGCATTTGTTTGCATTATTCTTTTTTTGGTATTGGTGTTATGGTTGATTTCATAAACTCCTTTGGTATTTCTCCTCTATCATAGATTTGGGCTATTAATTGATAGAGTAAGGTTTTTCTCTCATCACCTAGATTTTGTAGCAGTTCTATAGGAATATTGTCTACACCTGGACTTTTTCTCTTACTCATTTCGGACAGTGCTTTATCAAATTCTTCTCGCATTATCGGGGGTCCTAGATTATCTTCATTTTGATTTTCTATGCTGATATCAACATCAAGTTCGTCGCCATTATAGAGATTTTCAAGATAATTCTTCCATTCCATTAATATATCCGCAGATTCTGTTAGTAATTTTCCATTTTCATCTTTGATGGCATTGTTTTTGCTGTTCTTATTAAATTTGAAAGTCAGTTTGTTAATTTCTTTATAGGCTTTCTCTATGTTTACTTTTTTAAATAATTCATCTATGTTATTACACTGTTCTTCCAGGTATTCTTTTTTGGCTTGTCTACATTTTCTTGTAATTTGATTTTTAAGATATTTGTATTTGGCCACATCTTCTTCTTTAACAGCATTTTTATATTTTTTTCTTTCATCCATAAGGACAAGTATTTCATCTGTTATCCAATGTTTTCTTTTTTCTTTTTCTGCATTTTTCAATAATTGATATGATGCTCCAATGGAATATTCATATTCCATTGGTTTTCAATATTATTATGACTATTTATGTTTTCTGGAGTATTATGATAAGTTGCCTCTTGGTATCCTCTCTTTACTTCTTGACTCTTTAATTTTTCAAGGTTCCATCTTATTGCTTTCTATCTTTGGATTTGTTTCCTATGTTTCAATTCTGTTTTCATTAAGACAAGGTTATGGTCACTACTAATGTCGGCACCTGGATAGGTTTTGCAATGTTTTATTTGGTTTCTGTATCTTTTCTTGACCAATATATAATCTATTTGATATCTATTTGAATCCCCAGGCGCTTTCCAGGTGTATCTTCTTCTTTTTGGAACTTGAAATAATGTATTTACTATAACTAACTGTTTTTGTGTACAAAATTCCATTAATTACTTTCCTCTTTCATTCCTACGTCCAAGACCAAACTTCCTGAAACATTAGCATTGCTCTCTTCTCCCACTATAGCATTCCAATCTCCCATTATTATTGTATTGTCTCTGTCTTTAAAGCTGCTCCAGATTGAATGCTTATCGCCATGATTCTGTCACTATAGTTAATTATTGTAGTGATTAACTTTCCAACTTTTTTATGAAGCATTATTGCAACACCTCACTCGCCCTTCTTATGTCCTGAATATATTATCCGAAATTCTCCACTCCAAAAATCACCCTGTCCCTCCCATCTCGTCTCACTAATGCCCAAAATGTCTATTTCAAGTCTTTCCATTTCTTTTTTCACATTTTCTATTTTACCTGGTTCTAGCAGTGTTCTTGCATTCCATGTTCTAATATTCAGCTTATTTCTTGTCTTCATTTTTGAATAATTACCAGGATTTCGTTGGCTGTCGACCTGAGAAGCCCGGTTACTTCTCCTGCCGGGCATGACTCCTTCAGTGAAGGCTCCAATCTCCAATCTTGTTTTCAACTAACCACTAATAGTTATAGTAGTGGGCAGCAGCAGCACTACTATAACTATTAGTGGTTAGTTGAAAGAGGAGGAAACACCCCTAGCCCTCGAGTACTCTAATAGCTTCAGGGAGAATGGAGGACCTCCTCCTGGGGTTAGTAAGCAAGAAAAGAGACAAAGTTTTAAGTAAAGAATCCTCATTAGAAAGAATGTTAGTATGCGGGTAGAAGCAGGAAGTGGAAGAGTTAGAGAAAAGTATGACCAGAAGCTTTGAATTAGATCATACTTAGCTCTGGGACCCCGGGTTAGCCATGCCCGTGCCTGCAAGTCGCAAGCCCCATGGGGACACCCAAATGCGAGCATAATATTCATTCATTGGATTTGTGATTTGTATAGAATAGAATTTTGAGAGGGTGAAGGTATTTAGGTACTTGGGTTCTTTCGTGACTGAAGACAAAGTTGAGGCTGATGTCCAGAGTCGGGTAAATGCTGCGAATGTGGCCTATTATCAGGTGCGTCCCCTTTTCGCCTCGCGCTTGCTGGCTTGGACTACAAAGGTGGGACTATACAAGACTTTGATCAGGCCTGTTCTCCTCTACGGTGCTGAAGCGTCTTCTCTCACGACGAGACAAGCCGATCACCTGAGAGTATTCGAGAACAAGATGCTACGACGTATCTATGGAGGAGTCATGGCAGACGGTCTGGAGGAGGCGGTCCAATGCTGCCATACACCCTTTATACAACTCTGCAGACGTCTTGATGGAGCTGCGAGCCCGGCGTCTTCAGTGGCTGGGGCACCTGTACCGTATGGGCCCCCGAAAGAACTGTGAGACAAGCTTGGGAGGCCGCACTCTGATCAGGGAGACCGAGAAAGAGATGGGCGGATCAGGAGAAGAAAGACCTGCACGCTGTCGGGCTGGAGACTAGAACGTGGCGGACAGTCGCAGAGGACCGTGCCCAGTGCGACATGTGGTGCTTGAGGCCAAAAGTCCCCCCGGGCTGATAGCGCCTGCCTAATGTATGTATAGAATACCTGTTTAAGAAGTAATGTATCCAGCGAAAGGGAAAAAAAATCCATTCTTCATCACATGTAACGTGTGTCCAGACTTGTGACCCAACTAAAATAGCCCATATAATACCTAATGGACCATTGTGCCAAACCCAATGTAATGCTTCGAAGGAGGAGAGTCACGTGTCCTTTATCGGGCTTGTCTTGCCCTGGGAGATGAGCGGTTTTTGATGGCGGCTTGTGGAGGTTGATGCTGGGCAGTGGATTTTTGCCTACCATCGGTAGGAACTGAGGCCTCTGCACGTTTTGTCTGGCGAAACCGTCATCCAGTTTTATGGAGTATAGTGAGTTAGAAAGATCCTTTTGACACTCATTGAAGTTAGGGTGATCTGAAGTATCTTCTACTTTTTTGGAGACATTCTTTGACCGGTAAAATCCATATAAGATTCTTCGCATGATTGACAGTAATCGAATCCTGATCTTTCCAACATAAAGACATCGTCGATACCGACTAGGCTAAGAGGCACTCAGTGATTAGAGTACTACATTTAGATCATGCATTTCAGTTAGAAGTACTGTTGGAAGAAATTTTCGTATAATGTTTTATGCTAGGATAAGGTAAAGCATCTGGAGAGAGATCTGTAGCAAGTCCCAAGTGCGTTTATTTGGATTAACATTGGCAGTTGCATGACTTCCAAAATCCACGCACTGTGGCATGATATTATGCCACCAAGTTAAGTGGATATATGTCGATATTGAGAAGGAAGACAGCAAACATTTTCCAAACTATCACTCCTGTTTGAGCAATCCATACTTGAATAAATTCCTTTTTCTGATACTGGTTCAAGCCCACCATAACATCGTCTAAACTACAAATGATTGGTTGTTTCTTTACTAATATGGTTTATCACTTACTTCGCTCGATCCATATGAAGATAAGGATATGACACTATGCGTTACACAGAGTAATCCTGCTCTAGATGCCACGCATATTACTTTTTCAAATCATCTTAGGTATCTAGTAAGCAACAAGGTTTCATGACAAGATTCGAACTAACTGCCTGTTGGTTGGAGTGCTGACAATCTTGAAGTTGAGGTGTCAAGTGTGGGTTGCAGTCGCCTTTACAGTTTAAAACAGAGTTCTGCAATCAGTTGGCTGCAGAACAGCAACATTGTAATTTCTTCAAAATAAAAAATAAAAAATTCATTGGCGATAGCAGAAACCTACAGTGATTGCCCTGTGTGACGAAAGAGACTATTGCCATGCAATCATTACTTGACAGTCGTATTACTGGATAAAGGAAACTGTTTTATATTGCAAAATTTAAAAAATATATATAAAATTATATTGCCTGAATAGTAGTTCTCAAGGACAGTCTCTGGCTTTAGAATTGCCTGTTAGCAAGTTTATATTCGTAACCTAAAACATTTAACCAAATAAAATTTGGATGAAACATAAAAATTTAGTTTTTTCCAACAATGTTTGGGAGATATTCATTTGTTTACAGATGATCTTTTCCTTTCATGTTTATGGAGTACAGTCGGAATATCTTAAATTTGCTGATCAACGAAACTATATTGAGCTATGAAAGATGACAACGAGTGGTCCAAAAGAAATCTCAGGTTATTGTGGGGGAAACCATCTTTTGGAGAGAATGAAATAGTTGTCCAGAGCTTTTGGAAATCCCTTGTTGGACAGCATCTATATTCCAATCGTCATCATGTAGTGCATAAAAGTTTTTGTTTCTCTGGGTTTCAGAAAAAGGATACTTCTGGGAACATTCACCCACTGGATAGTTGCCGTGAGCGTGCAGCTCGACCTTTCCCATCGTTTCCGAAAGGCTGCTTTATTATCGTGCATTGAAAGTTTCCTTTCCGTTACCATTAGCGTATCATCTTGCATGACGTCAACATTTTTCTTACCCCTGCGTAGTTCCCCGAGAGCCCACTAGGGTCTGGTCTACTTCATAGTGTGCCGGGACACGCCTCAACCAGGCACGCGATCCTTCATGACGATTACTTACCTGCACGTACCTAGTGGGCGGTGAACGCGCCTAGTTTTCTTAACGGTGTGCCCATGTTTAATTAGTGGTCTTGTTGTTCCATTAAACAGCTAGTTCGAAGGTGGGTAGGGGGGGGGGACCACAGAAGATTGTGTCCCCGGCAGCTGGAATTGCAGTAAGTTTGGACTTTCTCTTCGGTTCTTCCTCCTACGAGCATGACATGGCTGAATCGGTGTAATTAGACGAGTTTCCCCCGCATAATTACACCGTCAGTGCGTTCTGTGTGCAGCGTTTCTGGGATCGAGGTTTTGAAACTCTGGTGTCCAAGTTTCGCTAATTGTAGGAGACGCCCCCCTTGTGCACCAGCCGACACAGATAACTTACTTAAAGTGTGCGACAGTTCCTGTGGTAGAAGCAACGGCTGTTGGTAGGGGGTTCCGTTTCTGAGGGGGATGGGGAAAGAACGATTTTAAAGTGAAATCATGACAGTTATTTCCTTGTCTTGGTGAACCACTAAGGAAAATTACCAAACTGGTATGTCAATTTTTACCCAAACGTTTCGTCTAATGGCGATCCATTTTTGGTTTCATAACTTCAAAAGTAAACCCAATGCACAAGGATTTCGTATATACCTGAGTAGACGGAATATATTATTACTCTGCCATTGCTAAATGGTTCTTTGGTTTTATTAGGGTGTGCTTCCCCATGACAGAGTTTCACTTCGCTATTAGGGAAAGTGCAATTATTGTTTGTTTTAATTGCCATTTCTTCTTTGAATGGGGTTCGTTCTGTTTGCACACGATGAGTAGAATGTTAAAAGGTGGATGCTTAGCTGTGGGAAAAAGAAATCGGACCTCTTCCTGGTAACTGGTTAACGGCGTGTCAGTTCTGAGAACTTGGCAATACGCTGTTAAGTGGGAGGCAATGGTAGTCAATTGGTGAACTACTAATCAATTATAGCAGATGTATTGCGTGCTTGTGATGCAGCTTCAGACTAGAAAACAACCTTTCCTGGAACAAGTGAACGCAAGAAAGCACCGGGTAACGGTAACATTTCCTGGGGAATTTCAGTGTACACAGATAACGTATCGGTCTTGCCATCATGGCCACCCCATCACGCAACGCTAGCGTTAGTGAGTCGATCAAGCGGGTCGTTAATTTCAGTTGGCAGCGTTATTCCGAGTGAGGTAACTGTGATTCGGAGGGAGGCATCAAAGTGACCAGCAGAGGGCGTGGACATGT